>NC_142033.1:89980182-90132875 GCF_982192425.1 Myodes glareolus
AAAAAGTCTTTCTCCTGAGATGTCACTGGGAATTTTAAACTTCCAAGAAAGGAAATAAATGCCTTGGCTGGGAAAGCAGATGGCTCAGTGTGTCCCTATCACTGTACGCCCAGCTCTGTGGGCAGAGGAAGCAGCCAGAGCGGGTAGACACCCTAAAAGAGAAGATCACTCTCCAGCCTTGAAATCCGACCCTTCTCATCTCAGGGCTAAGCTTTATGTATGGTTCTGCCTCCAGTTCTGAAACAGGAGGTGACCAGATCCAGAGTTCAAAATGTCTAAGCAGTTGTTTGGGAACAGCTGTTTAAAAGCAAGTTAGGGTTGGGGTAACAGCTGGAGAGATGGCTCAGTGGTTAAGAGCACTTGCTGCTCTTCCATAGGGCCCAGGTTCAGTTCCCACGGCAGCCCACAATTGTCTTTAACTCTAGTTCCAGGGGAACCAACCCCCTCTTTTGGCCTATGTGGGCACTGCATGCACATGGTGCACAGACATACATGCAAGCAAAGCAGCCACATACATGAAATAAAAACAACAAATAAGTCTTAGCAGTAACAATGGAGCTGGGCAGAGTGGTACGTGACTCTAACCAGCACTAGGAAGGGAGCATGCGAGAACCAGAAGTTCCCGTCATCCTCCTATGGCTCACGAGCCCCAGGCCTGTCTCATGAGACCAGCTGGGGGGGGGAGGGGAGGGGATTTGGGCATGAGTCTTGTGTCCATTTTACCAGCAGCGCTTTGGGAAATAGTCATGGTTCCAGCCTTCTTGTAAGGACTTTTTCCTGTCTGCTACTTTTCTCTCTACACTGTCCTATGTTAGCTAACAAATATAAACTCCTTCTACCAGGCTTCCGTCCCTGGCCACTGAAAAAGCCACCTTATCCTCCTCCAGCTCCCATTGCACTTCTCAGATGGCTGCTTTCCAGTTTCTATAAGCTATACCTTGCTTGTGGTATTAAAAAATGTTTCAAAGATCAACTATTAGTTTGTTCTGTGAACACAATAGAAGTTAGGTATCAATAAATAACCTAAGTAGTGACATGTATTTGTGAATGAAATAACATATATATGTTATTTGCTATATATGTTATATTATATATATATTATGAATCAAGAAGAAATTTTAAGAGAAATTAGAAAATATACTAGATTGGGGTTCTATCTCAATGGCAGAGTGCTTACTTAGCATGGCTAGGGCCCTGGACTGTTTGTGTGTGTATGTGGAGAGAGGTGATATTCTAATTGAATGATAATGAAAATTCTTTAATACCTTTAAAAAACTGTGGGGTGCAAGTAAAGCAGTGGTTATAGAGAAATTCATAATTTTAATTTAATATTGGTAAAGAAGAAATATTTAAAATCAATAACTCAAATTTCTACTGTAAAATAGAGAAAAGTTAAAGAAGTTAAACCCAAAGAAGATGGAAGGAAATAATAAATGTAAAATTAGCATTAAAAATACTGGAAAAATAAGCTTCAAAGACTTTTTTTTAACAAAGTGAAAAGATAGTTCTTTAAGAAAGTTTCATAAAATTGATAAGCCCCAAGAAAAGCTGATTAATAAAAAGAGAAAATTGAAATGACTAGGGCAGGAGATTGTTACGGATCCTGCAGACACTGTGATAGTCGGAACGGCTATGAGGGATTTCGTGCCAGCACTACTAACAAGAGAAGTGACCACGGTTTATAAAAAGAATCAACACAGCTGGGGAACTGGCTCAGTGGAGTTCAGTGCTTGCTGTCTAAGTGTGGGGACCTGAGTTCAAACTCCAGCACCCATGGATATTATGCTATTAGGAGCAGGATACTATGTGTCTGTAATCCTAGCACTGGGGAGACTGACACAGGGGCTCCTTGTTGCTTGGTGCCAGTTAGTGTAGCCAACTGCTGATATCCAGGGTCAGTGAGAGCCGCTGCCTCAAAACATAAGATAGCAAGTCATAGAGGAGGACATCTGAGGTCAGCCTCTAGCCTCCACACACACCATACATATACATAGCATGTGTACATACGGACGCATATTCACATATATGTGCATGACATATACACACCAAAGAGAGGGGGCTAACAAAAGAAGACAAAGAAAATTTGAAAGAATCTGCATTCTGTAAAGAAAGGGAATTAAGTGGGTCCCAAAAAGGAAATTTCAGCCCAAGGTGATTCTGTCGTGAGTTCTATTAAAACAAAATTACAAATCTTACGTAAACAATTTAGAAAACACAAATCTTACATAAACAATTTAAAAAGGAGAGGAGAAAGGAAAATGTGCTAACTCATTTTATAAAGTTACCCTAACTTTGATGCTGAGACTTGGCAAAGAAATGAAAAGGACGGACGAGCGTAGCTGTGGACGTCAACGCCGAACCCTTCAGACGAGCCAGCGAGTGGAATTCAGCCATGACAGTGACAGTGCGTTACAACTAAGGGGCCTACTCCAGAAATGTACAGTAGATATAGGAACAATTAACATAATTCAAAGCAATTATAGAATAAAGGATTAAATGCCATCTCAGTGGAAACAAAAATTGCATATGACAAAATCTGCCACCATCCTAGGCTACAACAGACAAGAGACACTTTCTCAATAGACATCAGACAGGCAGTCACACACACACACACTCCCCGCAAATAAAAACCTACAAGAGATTCTTGAAAGGTATCAAGGCAGATCTACAAAACACAAAGGCACATGGATTACAAGATGCAATGTTGCCATAAGTCAACTTTAATTAAAATAACTTAAAGATTCAGCATGATATAACTTGTAAGAGATTGACAGCTAAGCCTATTGTTTATTTGTTTGTTGAGACTGGGTCTTATTATATGGCCTAAACTGGCATTAAATTCTTGATCTCCCTGCCTAGTGTTCTGAGGAGCTGGGACAACAGGTATCACACATGTCTAGCTTTTGCTTGCAACCTAAAGAGAAATACAAAAGACTCACTACAGCCAAAGTCAAAAGGATTCACACCACCCGATAGCAATACTTACCATGAAGATACTGTAATAATGGTGGATTGTTATTTAGATAAGGTCATACAAATAGTCCAACTGAACAGTATAGAAGTACAGTGCCATGCATATGTAGAATACTGACACATATGAGACACTAAAATTCTTTAAGTTTTGAGAGAAAACTTAGAACACTTTCCTGAGGTAAGACAATTTTTTTTCTTAAAAAAAATAATCACAAAAGAGGGATAAATTAACACAATTAAAACCTGATCATGTGTGGCTGGCACGGGGTCTTTCTGAAAAGCCATTGACAATGACACTGGGACTTGTTTCCTCTGCATATACTGGATTTTTGGGATCCAGTCTGTTTGGATGCTCACCTTCCTGGACCTGGAGGGAGGGGGGAAGGAACTTGAACTTCCCACAGGGCAGGAAACCCTGACTGCTCTTAGGGATGGAGAGGGAGGAGGAGAGGGAGTGGGGGGAGTGGGAGGGTGTTGGGAGGAGGGGCGGAAATGGAAATTTTATAAATTAATAAATTTTTATAAATTAAAAAAAAACCTGATCATGAAGCCAAGCCATTAAGAATATAAGAAAGACACATTGCAGAGTAGGAAATATTGGCAGAATGCCTCTGATAAATGACTTGTAACTAATAAAGGAGGACCGCATACAAATTAGTAGCAAAGACACAACCGACAAAAATTTAAATAACAGCCAGAAGATCTGAACAGATAGTTCATAAAAGATTAATGAATGAAAAATAAACACACAATACACCCAGTATTCATAGTCATCAGGAGAAATATATATTAAAATCACAGTGTGGTATCATTTCAAACCCACTATTAATTACTAAATTAAAAGTCCTTAATATGGGTCAACTGGACTTCTCTCATATTTCTGGTTGTACAAATGGCATCACCACCTCAGGAAAACATTTGGTGATTTTTTAAATATAAACTTAAGCAGGAACTACCCTACAACTCACTAATTCCACTCATGGGTATTTACTCAAGGGGAATGAAGTATATATCTAAAAGGAATGGGGTGACAATGTTCATGGAAACTTTATTCCTAACAGTTCTCAAATAACTCAGATGACAATCAACAAGATGGATCAACAGTTGTGTAGTCATACAATAAAATGCTTGGAAACCTCACCATATACATGTACATTCACAGTGGTTTTTATTTTCTGTCTGTCTGTCTTTCAGTTGAACTTCCTCATTCTCCACTGGGGCTTGAATATACTGAAAGGTCCCCACTGGAGGGTCCATCCCTTGCCCTGTTCCCTCTTGGGACAAAATGGTTCAGGAAAGAAAGGGAAGCAACAAGAAGAGCAAGAGAAAAAAGATGATTTATCTACTGAATTATTACTATTACAAAACTTTTAGATCATTTTCTTTAAGTGCTCTCTTTCATGTATGTGTATAAAAGTTGCAGCCAAGTAAAGCTGGAGGAAAGCAAGGAATTTTCTAAACCAGAAGTACAGTTCTGTCTCTAAGAAAAAGCTTCTAATTCTCCTGGAGATATATATTTAAACAGCCATCAGTTTTAAAAATAATTTTTCTCTTTTTCCTTTAATATCGAGTCTGTGTCAAAGGCATTGTTCTCCATGATGTAACTCCTTTGAGCTCTCAAGAGTTGTTTGAGTGGTCAATAAGTTAATGTATATAAAATGTTTTAGAACTGTGCTAGACACATAGCACAGGTACTCAAAAATGTGAGCTGGGATGAATGCTTGCTCTGGTCTTATCCTGATGACCCTACAAGAGGTAGGAGAAGTCTGTGATGGGTCAGAGGTCACCTATGTTCTCTATCAGCTAACTTGGATTTTCCTTAAGCCAATGAGTGTAAGTTATCTGCCATAAATAAAGCAGAAGCTTCAGCTTACTTCCAAAGATGGATCCTGTTGCCTTGGCAACTCTTAAGACACCCGTCGATGCTGGGCATGGTGGTATATGTTGTAATCCTAGCACTTTGGAACTGCAGATAGGAGAATGACAAACCAAGGCCATCTTGGGCTAAATATTCAGATCAAGTCTCAAGCAAATACAAACAAAACCCTCTAAACTGTATTCCCAGTTGCTACCAAGTCTCTAGACAGTTGCTTCTGAGCAGCAGAAAATCCACCAACATCTCTCTCTGTTCCTTTGGCTAGAGGATGTTTGTGGCATTCTCATCTTCCACCGACTTGAACTCTTCTTGGATCAATGGGTGGAAAGAATAAAATGGTAACAGGGCATTCATTTTAACACCCATACCTGAAACTCCAAGGCTCAATTTGGTGCCTTCAGGCACAGCCCATGTGACACTTTAGGTCTATTTCTGTTTTCTGTTGTTTTTCTTTAAGCAGGCTGTCTGTGCCCAGAGCTCTGTAGCCACATACTAACAGTCTACTTGATTCAAATCATACACAGAGGACCCTTTCTTAGCACTCCAGGGAAAGTCTTAGGATCAATTGTGAACTTTATTACCCAGGTCAAGGATACAAGTCCAACCCTGGATCAGTGCTATGTATAGGGATGAAACATCAGCTGTCCAGACCAGGCTTAGGTCTCCATCTGAGAGGAAAGAAACTAATCAAGAAGTAAATGGTTTTTAAGAAATAAAACAAAGTCTTTAAAGAGACAGAGTAGACTCATAAAAAAGTAATAGAGTAAGAAAATAGTCCACATAAAGATGGACTATACACAGAGAGTTTGGATTATGTATACTATTGTGTTTTCTTTAAACACTATTGTGTTTTTTTGACTGTGAAGGTGCTAAGTACAGAGAGACATTTAATTGTATGGACTGCTAAGCCAAACCAACATATATATTTTAAAGATATCTTGACTTCAAAATTTGGGCATAAGAATTTGTTATTTTCGAAAAGAGGTTCTTCTTTTGTTTCCACAGAGGACGAGAACCTGTGGATTCCTTCCAGACTAATGTGGTTTGATGGGCCAAGACCACCTGAAAGTTTCCATAAAAACCCCCAAAATTACTTTGCCCAACAAAAAGCAGTAAGAAGTTTGGAGAGAACTATGCCCAAATTCCCTAAATAATTGTTTCTTTACATTTAAAGGGGGATATGCTATAGCAATGAATACTTTGCATTGGTGTGTATCTTGCTCTATTGATACAAATTTTAGGTCAATTTTATTATATTTCTGCTCTTGATTAAGGTATTGTGTTTGTGCAGCTCATTTAAAAATTTAATGTTATAAGTAAGAAATATAGGTTAATAAAGAGTCATATTTAATAGTCAAGCATGTACTCATGTTAGTTAGGTTTATCTAGATGTACAGAGATGTATTTTAGATGGATAGGTTTTCTTCAGATCTTTCAAAGACTACAGAATATGACATTTAAAGTGTTTTAAGAACTTAGGACTTTTCATGACACTAAGACACATCTGCTCCTGGCAAATGGGCATTGAGGCTCCTCATGGAGTTTGTTAGTCATTTGGGCAAGAAACTGTTCTTACCTGAACTGCTTGACTGGACTCGCAGTACCCACAGAAAAATGGTTACTGAGGCTGTCTAAAGAAAACGAGACAATCCTTTGGTGTTCCTGCTTCATGAAAGGGTCTACCAGACACTCTGAAAGACACAGAAGAAAGTGACTGGCAAATTGTCAATATAGGTGGAACTGTCTTTCAAATTTTCTGCTTCATGAAAAAGTCTGCCGGATGCTATGGGCTTGTAGGCTGAAGATGGAAGTTCCAATGATATAGAAGAACTTTGGGTGACTGTTCAGGCAGCAAGATGTCTCTATCAATTCTAGAGTTTTGGAGGTTGCTTACAATGCACTTCTTGTTTACTTAGGTAATATTATATGCTTATGGAGTCTTTGATGAAGTTGAAGAATAGATAGTTATAGTTTTCCTTAGTTATGATAAAAGATAAAGTAGATATAAATATTGTAACTGTAATTCTTACTTGATACCGTAGTGTTATATGTAATTTTACCATGTTAAAGTTAAAACCTTCCTTTTTATTTAAACAGGAAAGGGAAAGTGGTGTGGGAAGTCCTTCTGTCTATGTTTTGCTTTTGTTAGTTAATGAATAAAGCCAGTGGCTTAGCAGAGTAGGGCAAGGTGGGAGTTCCAAGCAGACAGAGGAGGAGAGAGTATGTGAAGTAAGCGAGAAGTCATGTAGACCCGCTGGAGACAGATACACTGGACTCTTGCCAGTAAGCCAAAGCCACGTGACAACACAGATGAATAGGAAAGGGTTAATTTAACATATAAGAATTAGCCAGAAACAAGCTTAAGCTATTGACCAAACAGTATTGCAAATAATACAGTTTTTGAGTGATTATTTTGTGGTCTGGGCAGCTGGAAAGGAACAAGTGGCTTCCCCCCAAAAATTTGTGCCTAAGTGCATCTGGGTCCCGCCCCATGCATGGGTGGATCCCGATCACTGCTCTGCTCAGCATAAGAGCAACAGCAAATTTTCAGATAAAGGCCTTCTTTTACCCATCCCGAAAAAGCCACAGTTATATGAGTGTCATATCCATGACCACTGAGAGGAAATTCAAGTTCCTTCTGTCTTCACTCTTGGGTAATAGGACACAGGTCTTCCGCGTTGAGTCTCCCTTAGGAATGTGAGCATGTGTACAGCAGATGCTGGGAAAGTCCCAGCAATATGTCCTCAGGCCTCTTGTGTGAACAGCAGCCAGGCTGTGGCTGCCCATGGCTTCCTCTATCCAAGTCTGTCCCATCTGTGTACACAACAGGCAAGTTCCAGAGAAGTAGTATCTCCCAGGCCTGCCTGTGGATGTCAGGATAGCAACTACTCCAAAGGGGAAACTGGGGTGATTGTGTGCACTGACTGTCAGAGTCCAGCAGTAGAGTGTGTGTGTATGTGTGTGTGTACATATACATGTCTTTTTTCCTAAAGATCAACTTTGTTGTTTGTCCAAACTCTTCTCTTTACCCTTGCAAAATGTCCCTTTCTAATGAGGTGTTACACACACACACACACACACACCAGAGTCACAGAGCCCATGGAAGCTGTCCTTACACAACTCCACTGTCTCAGCCTCGGTAATTGGTGTAGAATGTAAAGCAGATGACTCAGGAAGAACCAAGGAGACTCTTCCTTGAGAAATTTCCAACTGCAACCAAGAGACTTCCTCACCCAGGAATACACAGCCTCTGTGAGGCAAGACTCCTTTCCTAGCTGGGCAAATCTCTTGTCTGTGGAGGCCTTTCTGTCATGAGTGGACACAACATCTGTGGGTGCCACGGCCAGAGTGGGAGGTCAGCTGTGCTTCTCTGCCGCATTCAGTCGGTCAAGGCACATGCCGGGCACTTCATGTTCTTGGAATGCACGAGTGAGCAAAGACATGTCTCAGATGAACAGCCACCTCACCTATATGAGAAGCACCATCTTCTTTGAGGAACTTCTTTATCAGGCCATGGACCAGCCCTTTCTCCTGGCCCACGCTCCAAAGAGAACAGACGGCAGGGCATGTACAAAACTGCCTTATGTGCTGGAACTGAATACGACCATCTTAAAAAGGTGGAAAATTCCCGTGAATAAAAAAGTCACTCCTGTTGGGCATGGTGGCACATGCTTAAAACCCTAGCACTTAGGAGGTAGAGGCAGGAGGATCACCACTAGCTCAAAGCTGCCCTACTTTATAGACTAAACTTCAGGTCAACTAGAGCTACATAGTGAATCTCTCTCTCTCTCTCTCTCTCTCTCTCTCTCTCTCTCTCTCAAAACAAACAAACAAACAAACAAATCATACAAAGGAGTCCATCCCAATGATGGGAGAGAGAAAAGGTTTTGGAGAGTTGGTGAGTTCTTGTTTCATTTATGTTGCTGTGATAAAATACCTTGGAAGAAAAAAAAAAACTGAGCTGAGAAAGAGTTGGCTTGGCTTCCTCAGGGTTAAAGTCTATCCTTTCAGGGAAATCTCAGCAGGAACTGTGACAGTCACATTCATAGTCAAGAACAAAGTGAACGAATGGGTCCTTGCTTGCCTGCTCTCAGCTGGCTTTGTCCTCTGTACTGTTTAGGACGGCCCCCATCTGGCCTAAGGAATGGTATTTCCCACAATGCACTGGGTCTACCTACATGCCTTAATCATCAAGACTGTCTTCTATAGGCATGCCCACAGGTCAGCTGGATCTAGATAATTCCACACTAAGACTTTCCCCAGGTGATTGATTCTAGGTTGTGTCAACCTGACAGCTAAAACCAACCAGCACAATCTACCATTTGTAAGTTTGACACACAAGCACATCACTTTAAGCCACAATTTTCATCCTTGTCCCCAAAATGTCATGTTACTATCATAATACAAAATATAACACAAAACTCCAAAGTCTTCAAAATTGCCATTACTTTAAACATCCAAAGTTTCTTTAAAAGTCCAAAGTCTCTTAGCTGTAGGCTGCTATAAAATACATAAAAAAATTTACACAGTTAGACATGATTTTTTTCCAAAAGGAAAGAACTGAGGCATACGGATTGTGCCAAAGTGAAAACAGAACCCAGCAGGGTGACTCCAAAGCCTGTAGCCCAGTGTCCAACATCTGGGACTCATACTGTATCCTTCTGGACTCCAGAGGGAGTGGGTAGACCATCTCTCTGACTCTGCCATCTGAAGCACACAGAGATTAGCTTCACACCCACAGCCTTGCTTAGTGGGCATCCCACAATCCTGATAGCTCCAATATCCTGGGATTTTTATAGCAACCGAGACACTACCTTCTACAATGGCTTCTTAGGGACTCTCCTCAGGGACTCCTGTAAACTGAGACTGCTTGTTCACTTTCCAGCCACCCAGACCTGAAAAATCAGACAGAAACTGTATTAGTTAAAACACTTTTTGGCCAATAGCTTAGGCTTATTCCTAGCTAGCTCTTACATCTTAAATTAACCCACCTCTATTCGTCTGTGTATCGCCATGAGGCTATGGCCTACTGGTAAGGTTCCAGCATCTTTCTCTTTTGGCAGCTACATGATGCCTCCCTGACTCAACCTTCTTTCTCTCTGCATTCAGTTTAGCTTTTCCCACCTAGCTCGATTCTGCCCTGCCACAGGCTAAAACAGCTTCTTTATTAACCAATGATAATAAAACATATTCACAGCATACAGAGGGGAATCCCACATCAGACTCTAACCTTGCCAAACTTTTTGCCTAGACTCAGATGCTCTCCATGACCCCTTCATGCCTTCAAAACCATATGGGTGATTCTTACATTGCCAAATTCTTCTGTGAGTTCAAGAAGTAGCCTGGCCCCCGTGGACCACAGCTACACCATCTTCTCTATCCTGATCCTGAGCTAATACTTGGTGTTGTCCCAATGAAGGGAAGAAGGTCTCACCTCAGTGGTGCTGATCTCCTACGGCCTCAGCTGGATCAGCACACACAGATTCTTGGCTAGAATATCACACTAATAACCCCTATCCCTGGGAGAGTGCCCACTGAGACATCCTGGGATCATCCTCCACATTTCCTTCAGTACTCTTGTCCTGTAAGCCCCCACTACAATAGCCCTTCAGCCTCTGCTCACAGCATTTGACAGCTTCTCTGGTCTCAAACTTCCAAACTCCTGCACACTCAATCCACAAAATTGTCCAAGGCACAAAAGCTGCAGCGTGGCGCCCGCCCGCACCACCTGGAACCACTATCGGTCAAGAGTCTGGAGATTGAAGAATACACATAGACACAGGTCACTCTTGAAACAAGAAGGCCAATTTTATTGTGTTCCAGGGCAGCTTATATAGAGCTCTCCTTGACTAATGGCCACAACCTAGCTCTCAGGATTTTTCAGATGCAAGCCCACCAGGAACCACTCCCCTGCCATCAGGAACTCATAAGGGTCTCATGCTCAGACAGCTGCAAGCACAGGAAAACAAGCTGTTTACTCCGGCAGGCAAGGAGTCACAGGGAATTCAGGGTCTAAGAGTCTGCAGTCCCCAACACTACAGTCCCTCTTCTTTGGTACCAATTTCTGTTCTGGTTTCATTTCTGTTCCTATGATAAATACCCTGAAAAAAAGCAACCAAGAGAAGAAAGGGGTTTGTTTATCTTATAGTTCCATGGTACTGTCTATTTTATCAAGGAAGTCAAGGCAGGACTCAGCCAGTCACACATATCCACAGTTAAGACTCACAGAGAGGAGCTAGTGCCAACAGGCCTGTCTGCTGAGCTCAGCTAGATGTCTCCATTCTTAGAGGCTCCTCTTAGGAATGGCCCTACCCTCATCAATTAACTTAAGAGACTCCCCCATGGACATCTGAACAGGCCAAGCTGATCTAGATCATTCTTCATTACGACTCTTTTCCCAGCTGCTTCTAAGTCGCTTCAAGATGACAGTTATTAGGAACCGGCACAGACACTAATTGATTTAACTTTAGTGGTGCTAGAGATTGAACACTAGGTCACAAAGCATGCTGGGTACATCCTCTACCAGTGAGCTACATGTCTGCCAGGCAAGCACCCTACCAACTGAGCAATGTGGCCAGTTCAGAATTTGTTCTTCTTCTTCTTTTATTGCTGTCTGGTATTTCGTCTAATAACTATATTACAATTAATTAGATTATCCAAACCTTCATTTCAAGGCACACCTTTCCTGGTTTAATACGGATAGTCAGGAAACACTCAGTAAGCATGGAGAGAGGGAAAAAATTGAGATCCTTCACTGTTAGAAATCCACAGACATAGAGGCTATTTTGAGATCTCAGGAGCCTTTGGGTTCTGGAGGAACTGTGCCCAGTTTTTCATGAGAGTAGGGCGGTGGCTTCCCTGACTCTGCGGCAGGCACACTGCTTATCATTTCCCCTCTTTACTTGCCCTTACAACGTCTCTTCTCGGCATTATCACTCCCTCTTTAGAAATGAGGAAATTAAAACCTTGTGAGATGAAGTGACTTCTCCAACAATCGCTACAGAGAGTGGAAATAGGAGGAATTACATGCTTAAAAATAGTTGAGTAAGTTAGTGGAAAAGCTTAATGACTAGGAGTACAAAAGCTAGAAGCTAGAAAGTGTGTGTGTGCATGTGCGTGTGTGTGTGTGCATGTGCGTGTGCGTGTGTGTGTGCATGTGCGTGTGCGTGTGTGCGTGTGCGTGTGTGTGTGTGTGCGTGTGCGTGTGTGTTCCATATATATGCAATGCAAAAAAAAATGTTCTAGCTGAGGATGTAGCAGTGTGGTACAACAGATTCGAGCATGTGGGAGGCCTGGGTTCCAGCTCCACTGCTGTAGAAGAACAACCAGGCAAACAGAAGAAACAAACAGAGCCCACCCACAGTTCGTTTGGGATTAATTATAGACACTTAAAATCCTTACACTGTTAAATTTTTTTTAATTAAAAATGATTGCGCCTCCTTTGTTTCTCTCTCCTTTCTCTCTCCAGGCCCTCAGATCAGATCTGATTGTCTATCTCGTTTCTCCGAAGATCTTATGTTCTCTGAGCATGTGCACGCCCAGCTTTGTGAGACGAGACATCTTTTTGGAGTGTCAGCTCTTTGCTTAGCAAGACTTGCTCTGGTTTGATAATTTTTGGCTTTATGCTCGTAAAAATGTCTGAAGCCTTTATTATTCCACGTAAATAAAGACATCACCGCCTTGTTGTCATGGATACGGCCCCTCCCCACCTCCAGCCTGTGAGTCTGGTTTGTGCTGCTCCAACCTCACAGAAGTGGAATTGGGCCCTTGGCATTCCAAAGCCGGAGACAGCCCTTCTGGGATGGAGTCAGGTGGCTAACTGCTCACAGCCTCTGCATATCGATTGGTTTTGCCCATGTCATTACAGGTATTGATCCAGTGGTTGTTGTTCAGTTATCTAAACCAAAAATAACAGCGGCTTCAACCAAGCAGAGTTTGATCTTACTCTTCCCTAGGCAGACCAAGCACAATAATGGGGTTCTTTCTTTTTAGAGACCCAAGTTGTTCTTCCTCCCTCCTCTCCTCTTCCTCCTTCTCTCCTTCCTCCCTCCTCTCCTCTTCCTCCTTCTCTCCTTCCTCCCTCCTCTCCTCTTCCTTCTTTTGCTTTGCTTTGATAAATTTTAGGTGTTGCCCTCATTTGCTTTGTCTAAGACAGTTCCCTGCTGTGTCCACATCCCAGCTAGAGAGATGGAGAAAGGAGTGTGGAGGGTGGGCTCCTCCCTTTAACATCCTACTGGAGCAAAGAACTCATCACCCCTGGCATAGACGTCGGACTGCATTTCAGGAATGAGGACTCCAGGGCCAGAACATCTGGGCTTTCACCCTGGCTCTGTCACTTACAAAGTAGTTAACCTTAAGCTGGCTATTCACTTCCTCTGTGCCTCGGTTTCATTAGCTGTAAATGGGTGATTGGGTTAATCCTTTCCCCTCAGAGCTGCCTTGAGTTCTACAGGAGCAAGCATGCATACTGTAGAAAGAATGATATCTAACATAAAATAGGCATTGAGTAGACACTGAGTAATAGAATTATCATCGATGCTTTACTGAGACGTGAGGTAGCCGCGGGCAAGGGTAATGGTGGTAACACGGAGTCGTTGTTGCAGAAGTGGCGGTGCTGTCTGTGGTAGCTGTAGTGTTGGTAGAGGTGAGGGCGGCGAAAATAGAGGTGATGGCAGCAACCATGGCTGTGGTGGTGATGTGAAGGTGGAGAGGTGGTGGTGGTGTAGGTGAGGGTGATGCGGGTATTAGAGGCATGGTGGTGGCAGTGGCTAGGATGCGGTGACGGTGAGGGTGGGAAACTGCGTTGCTCGCTGGCTCATGCTCAGCTAGCTCTATTGTACAGCCTAGTATTTGCATAGGCAAAGTGCTGCCCACAATGTCCTGGGTTCTCCCACAGTATTATCAATCATTAATCAATACAATCTCTCACTGACAAGGCAACAGGCCAATCTGATCTGGGAGATTATTCAGCTAAGATTCCTTCTTACCAGGTGACTCTAGGTTGTGTCACATGACAATAAAATTTAACTAAGACACCCTCACCCAGCCTCCTGTGGGAACCCCTCACCCATGTTCCTGCAGGAACCCCTCACCCCTGCTCCTGTAGGAACCCCTCACCCCTGCTCCTGTAGGAACCCCTCACCCGTGCTCCTGTAGGAACCCCTCACCCATGCTCCTGTGAGTGCCCTCACCCATGTTCCTGCAGGAACCCCTCACCCCTGCTCCTGTGAGTGCCCTCACCCTTGCTCCTGTAGGAACCCCTCACCCATGCTTCTGTAGGAACTCCTCATCCAACTCCTGTAGGAACCCCTCACCCATGCTCCTGTAGGAACCCCTCACCCATGCTCCTGTAGGAACCCCTCACCCATGCTCCTGTAGGAACCCCTCACCCATGCTCCTGTAGGAACCCCTCATCCAACTCCTGTAGGAACTCCTCACCCAACTCCTGTAGGAACCCCTCATTCCTGCTCCTGCAGGAACCCCTCACCCATGCTTCCGTAGGAACCCCTCATTGTGTTCCTATAGGGAACCCCCCCCATTGTGCTCCTGGAAGCAACCCCAGTTAATTCATTTGTTCACCAAGATGAACTTGAGTGGTACTGTTTCCTTGCTCTGTTGATGCTGCCCAATCTGGGATGAATAGCTGTTTGTTTACACCTCTCCTGGAAAAGTCTACCGAACGCTGGGGTACCAGAAGAGAGAAGAAAGATTACATCCTGTTTCTTGGCAACCAGCCATCCCAGTGCTGAGAACAGCTCCAATGTATAAACCCAGTCCCCAGCATCTCAGACCCAAGCCTAGTAAGCCAAGCTGTCTAGAACATGGCAAGCTGCGAATAAGCACCTCACTCCTGCTGTGCCTCTTGCCTGGCCCAGAGCTGCCCCTCTCTCCTTGGGTACCATTGTTCATCCAGCTGCTCAGACCAAGCCAGTGGAGTTATCCTTCATGTCTTCCATGGTGGTTTGTGGGCAAGGCTTTGGGGTTCTATTTCTCGATGATTGTATCATTGCTCCTAAGGCAGATTTTCCCTTCATAATAATAGTTTAATCAGTTAATTTCCTTAGTAAAATTGGGAAGCCCTGGCTCTCCTTCAGCAGCATCGTAGTCCAGGATGACTACCCCCCTGAGCCCACTGATGCCCCACACACTCGGTCCATTCCACGGGGCCCAGGAGCTCTTCCCACACCGCGTGCAAACATGTTCAGCTGTTCGCTTGCTCACAAGGCTTCACCAGTGCCCCTTGAAATCCACAACATCACACTTGGTCCCATGGACTACGCTGCCCTATGAGATTGGGCTCCTCATTCCCTGCTGTTCCTCCAGACACCCCCATTACATGCTCCAATCAAGTTCTGGAGATTTCTTAACCATGTCCAGAACAAATCAAGCATATTCTTATCACACGGCATTTGATAGCAGTTTGGAAACCTCTTCTGGGTCATCCCCTTTTCTTTATTCATACTTTTGTCCAGACATGCCCCCTAGAGGTTTCACCAACACCTTTGTTTATTTTGTCTTTTCTTCTTCCTCTCTTCCCACTTTCCTCCTCATCTTCCTCCTCTTCTTTGGCTGTTCTGAAACAGATTCTTGCCATGTAGCCCTGCTGGCTTGGAACTCACTCTGTGGGTCCCAGGCTGGCTTTGAACTTGGGATCTTCCAGCCTTCATGTCTGCAGGGCTGAGGTTGTAGTTAATGTACCGTCATTCTCAACCATCTATTTGCTTTATCTGAAATCATGTGATTCACTTTTGTGATTGCCCGCTTCAGTCCACCTCCCCCTACAGATTAATGGAGAAGAGGGCCCTTGCCTAGGTCACCAGCTCCTAACAGATAGTGTGTACTCAATGTATATCTGTTGAGTCAGTGAATAAATGGGTATTCAAAGCCCTCATGAGAAGGCTGGGTAATACCACTGCAGGGCGGCTCTGTACTGTTGTTTCCTGCCCTTCTGCAGGAAGAAGAGGCTATTGTCTCCACCGCCCCTGCTGGGTGGGAGCACAGAAGATGTGTAGGTTGTTTGAATTTCACTCTGAGGTCAGCTTAATGACTTATTTATTCGCAATTTCCCACCTCATTCCATTAAGGATTAGCTGTGGACTGCAAAGCGTTTGTGAAATACAAAGATGGAATATAATTCAGCGAGGAAAAGGGCCAATGATGATAGATTGCCCAGAATACAAAGTCGTCTATGCCCCAGATGTTTGACTGGCTCTCAGAGTTTACAAGAGGCCCAAAATAGAAGACACAAAACTTTTTCTAAAACTAGATGATGTCATAAGAAGAAAAGTGGGACTTTGGGGTGCTGTAGGTAGTTACTGGTGTCTCTTCATAGGGCTGGGTTAGTGGATGCAGCCCTACTTACTGGTACAATAAGTCGGGGGGTCGAAAGGAAGAAAAGGCCTGGAGGACTCGCTTTGAAAAATCTAACTCCAAGTGGTTATATTTCATATTGTCCCTTGCTCTCCATGCTGGTCCAGTGGACAGCTGTGTCCCCTTTCACCCTCTTCCTATGGGTCATCTACTTACTTCCCACTTTCCCAGGTGAGTGGGAGCCACTCTAGCTGGTTTTGTTTGGGTCTTTTGTGGATATCTGACCTAATCTCTAACTGAGGTTCCCACTCAACCTCCAGTTGATCCCTTGTGCACATGGCAGGTCGTGAGAGCAAGCCCAGTTCATATTCTGATTGGTTACACCACAGAAGGCCATTGTTCCTGGGGCAGAGTTACTCACCAGAGCCTGCTGAAGTGGCAAATCTGGAAAGGTAGGTTTGGCAACCAGCCAGTAGGCAGCCAGGCCAGCTTTGTTCCCTGGATTCTGACTTACTTTAGCTGCTCCTCCTACCAGGGATGCCACACCAAACAAGATCTCACCCCTTAAAAAGCCAGTCATTTCTTGCCAGCAAAGAGATCCCAGCTGTCGAAATGCCATTATAGCATTGAATTCCATTTCATGGAAATCTGAAAGTGTAAATAAAATAAACAGAAGTGGAGTTGGGCAAAGGCTCCTACCGTCAGCAGCCATGGCTCCAGAATACCTTAGAATCAGTGTAAAATGAGAGGACCTGGAAACAGCCCAAAGCCCACCCTTGGGAAGTCAGATAAGCCACATTCATCCATGGGGTGGATTATAAAAAAAAATAAACTCTTCAAGAAAATGAGCTACTGATTATCAGAGTGCCTCGGGTGGATCTCAAATGTTCAATCCGTTCCCGAAGCCGGGTCCCAAAGACTTCATTTGTATCAAGTTCTAAAGTCTGAAGCAGCGGTTCAGGAAGCCAGAATGTGGCTGCCTGGGTTGAGGGATAACTCTGGGTGGGGGGCGAGGAAGGGGGAGACTTGGATGGAGATAACCTGTTGGGGACAGTCCCTACCCTGCTGTGTAACTGCTCTCCAAACATTCCAGACTGTACGTGCGTTTACTTGCAGATTTTACCTCTAAGAATTTTGAAAAGATGGAGAGAGGAAGTCATTGTTGACCTTAGTCTCTATGCACCGCTTCATTGGATTTGAAACTTCGATTGGTCTCGGTTCTTGTATAAACATATCTGGAGCCAAAAGCAAAAAGACGTTCAAAGTCACTTAACTAAATCTGTAGGAGCCCCACCCTCAGTAAAAAATGAGTACAAGGTCACACATTTCTGTGGGGAGGTGATTTGTGGGCTCCCACCCCTCTCCCATCGTTCCTGTCTTCTCTAGACAACTGACTTCCACGCCTTTCTGTGAGTCCCTAAAGAGACACCACCACAGACTCACAAACAGTTCTATAACTGCCACTGTGATTTCTCTCACCTTTCCAGGCACCCCTGCCTGTTGGCTCTAGTGTCCCCAAGGTGCCACTGTGCTGGGAGGACCTTCAAAGACTTCCTTCTAGTGCCTGGTCCCAGAAGTGTATAGTTTGAGAAAGAGAGGGAGGAAGGGAGGGAGGGAAGGAGAGAAGAAGAGAGGGAGGGAGGGAGGGAGGGAGGGAGGGAGGGAGGGAGGGAGGGAGGGAAGGAAGGAGGGAGAAAAGGAAGGAGGGAGGGAAAAGAGGGGAAAGGAGAGGAGAGACGGTGGCGGGGCAGGTAGACCTGCTGTCTGTTTTGGGACATCCATCTTTCTTGACACTTGGAGTGACTCCCTGGACTGTGGAGAGGCTCTGCTTCCAGAAGGAAGGCTTGGTCAGCAGGCTGCTCTTGTTGCCTGGCA
This sequence comes from Myodes glareolus, assembly GCF_982192425.1. Taxonomy (NCBI): domain Eukaryota; kingdom Metazoa; phylum Chordata; class Mammalia; order Rodentia; family Cricetidae; genus Myodes; species Myodes glareolus. The sequence goes on from NC_142033.1 coordinate 89,998,217, forward strand.
CAGTGTTATTTCTAAGGATCCCTGGAGATCACCGTCACAGGAAAGATGAACAATGTGATTTAGAGAGATTCTCCCTCATGTTCGACGAAGTCCAAAGTCAAAGCTCTGGGCATGCATGACCCAGTGTTGACTGGGGTGCCCAGCACCAATGGCACATGGATGGCAGTGGGTACCCTGTAATCCAGTGACCCCTTTGGGGATCGCATATCAGATATTTACATAACAGTTCATAACAGAAGCAAAATTACAGTTTTGAAGTAGCAATGAATTAATTTTAGGGTGGGGATCACCACATGAGAAAGCATATTAAAGGGTCAAAGTGTTAGGAAGGTTGAGAACCACTGAGTACCCTGTGTGTTTCCTGGCAACAGAACACTCTAGGAAATCCCCTCACATTTCCCATAGAGTCTAGGTTAACATATTGTTTCCTGGGAGTGACCTTGCCCATCCCTTTGGAGGCTTTAGAGGTCAATGCCAACACCATGCTCTCTCAGGCTGCTTTCAGGCCTTTCGGGACGAGGGCTTCTGTTCCAAGAGTAGGATCCATTTTTTTCCTGGCTCTTTCTGTGACTTTCCACTAGAGTTCCTGCTGGTGGGAGTATTTGGAAGGCAAAGGTACAGGACACATTGAATAATAGCACATTCTCGCTGAATGGTGGCACTGCTTGCAATCCCAGCACCGGGGAAGCAGAGGCAGGATCAGAAGTTCAAGGTTATCCCCAGTTACACAGTGAGTTGGAAGCCAGCTTGGGCTACATGTCTCAAAAGAAAAACAACCCTGCAAACAAAACCCACCACCACCAAATCTGAACATGTTCTGGGAATACTGTGGTCACAGATCAGACAAAAAACCAAAAGAAAAGGCAAAAATCAAGACTTTGGTGGGGGGTGGGCAGGGGGTAGAGATACGGCTCAATGGTTAAGAACACTTGCTGCTCTTCTAAGAGGACCAAGGTTCAGGTCTCGGTACCCACATGACAGCTCACAGCCACCTGAAACTCCAGTTCCAGGGGATCCAATGTCCTCTCCTGGCCTCTTTGGGTACCAGGACACATGGGGTGCACATATGTTCATGTAGGCAAAACATTCATACACATAAAACTGAGAAATACTTTTTTAAGATGTTTTTAGGGCTGGAGAGATGGTTTAGTGGTTGAGAGGACCCAGTTTTGATTCCCAGCACACACACATGATGGCTCACAATTATCTGTAACTCCAGTTCCACGGGGTCAGTGTCTAACCCCGTCAGGCACCAGACACACACATGGTACACAGTCATATATGTAGGCAAAATGTCCATACACAAAATAATAACAGTAAAACACATTAAAAACATGTTTTCTATGTTTTTGCTATAAAATGTCCATGAGAAAACAAATGACAACTCCCGTTCAGCGAAGTGCAGACCAGCCTCCGAGGGGTGACAGGCAGCGGCAAACGGTGTGGTGTAGTCTATGAGGAACACGGTCCCGTGAGAGAAATGGCCACCAGGGAACTCAGAGGGAAGCATTGTCCTGTTTAGATCTGAGTGGGCTATGGCCTATGGGAGGCCGCAGTGTGTGAATAGAGTCATGGCATGGGTTACCTTTTGATCCATGCAGCGACGTCAAAGGACTCTTTTCTCCCCCTAATTCTAAATATTCATCGATGCACTCATGAAATCTGCGACTTATTTCAAGTTCAAACAATTTAGATAAAAATTCTAAAAACAAAACAAAACAAAGCAAAAACCTGCACACCGAAGGGGGGATGGGGGGCTTTGGTATCTCTCTGTGTCAACCTTGCTCTCTAGAAGTAGCTTCCCATAGCCTTGTCCCAGAGTATATCACGAAGTCACCCCACCTGCTTCTTCAAGGCAGACACAGTACCAGGAAGCCCACGCTAGGGGTGATGTCCCCAGCCAAGCAGTACTTTCTCATGGTGAATACAAACGCCCACCACCAGAGGCTAACAACTGGCACCCTTCACTAATGCTCATTTTTCAGGCTCAGCTGTCACACACACACACACACACACACACACACACACACACACACACACACACGCCCTACCATTCTAGGGTAAAACCATTACCTGTTGGCTTCAGCTGAGCCACCTGGGGGGTGGAGCCACCCGAGTGTGGAGTTTGAGAAACTGGCTGCATCCCGGAAGCTTCCTTTTCCGCTTATGAAACACAATGATAATTTATTCCATGCAGTTTTATGTTTTAGAACCAAACGTGTTAACACGTAAGCACTACACAGAGCCCCGTGCACAATACCGTCCCTTGTTCCTCTTTTCTTTAGCAACAGCAGCTTCCCTAGATCCTCTGGAGGCATTGGGTGCTCATTTACCTGGTGAAAAGCATGCTCTCCCCAAAGGCGGTTTACATTTCCTGGGTCCCTGGGAGCAGGGCTGGCTTGCAGGAACAGGGGTGTTGCTGTGAAGATGAACTTTTGAAGCCTTTGAGGATGGTAGTAAGTAAACCACAGCCAACTCAGAGACATCCAAACACTTGCTAATAAAGGCCCAAGGAGGAGAAAATGCTGGGGATTTCAGGAGACTGATGTTTCCCACAATGCAACACTCTCCATCTATGGATCTAGCCACATGATAGTGATTAGATCTACATCAACCTAACTTTCATGGGCCCAGCACTTAAAGACCTACAAAGCACGTTCCCTACCCCTGTTAATACCCAGCTTCCGTTGGCGGCGTCAAAGGTACAGTCTGAGAGAGTCCCTGCATTCGCTTTTCATCTTGAGACAGCTGGCACTCTGGGTCACAGCAGCACCCTTTCTGCTCTGGCCTCTGCCCAGCACCCAGCTCCTTCTGTGTTCCTTCACCAAGAGGAACTGCTCTGCCCGTGGCTATGTCGACTCAGGGTCTCTCAAGCATTGAGCGGGAAAGGGGAGCTTCCAGAGGAGGCAGGGAAGAGGGTAAGAAGCGCTCTCTTGAATCAAAATGCTGTTGAAAATGAAGCCTGGGGTATGGGGCAGAGTGACAGACTCAGAGAAAAACCAGCTGCTGCTTCACTGACTTGAGCCCTACCTGGGTTACAGAAAGGTCTTGGCGTTAAGGGGAGAGCTAGGTCTTTATCCTGCGTGGCGGGTGATCCTGCTATGGGCAATGTAGCATCTACCAGATGAGGAGCTCCCCACCCGCTTCTACAAGGTGACTTGTGAAAGCCTCCCTTTTGTCTAGCTCAGTCCGAGCAGCGGCAATATCTTTCCACCTCTGAGTCCGGAAGGCATCCTCATCACCGAGCACCCCATTGGCTCTCCTCAGGCCGCATCTGCGCTGTCTGTAAAATCCGTGGCAGGTACCCACGCCGACCAGCTCTGCAAATGTTTGCGATCCCTTGGGTAACCCCAGTGGAGAGGATGGGAAGCTAAACACGCCCTTCCCAGTCTTGCAGCTAGTAGCCACCGGGACTAGTTACAGACAATGACACTTAGCAGAGAGCTAAGGTGAGGCTTGTAGCAATGATTTTGCTTTTACACCAAAGATGCTGCTAGCACGGCCCATTTCTCCTTTCTTGCCCCTGTGAAAGGAGATGGGACATCCGAAGCCGAGGCGGCCATCTCGTGGCCATAAGGGATGGACAGAAAACAGCTTTGGTATGCTAGGGGAACTCTTCACTGAGCCAGGCCCACGAACTTCTTAAAGACAAACATCATTTCCTATTTGCAGAATAGGTACGGGAGCGCTATTATACCTGGAAACAAATGAGAACACAGCTGTAGCTCAACACCATGAACACTTCTGTGTCCATCACTATGAGCAGGGACAGGCAGGCTTCCACAGAGTCACAGACAACTTTTGAAATGTAAGTGAAGACGGATGCATTCTACCCCCCCCCCCCCCAGCTCTTACCCCACGTTGCGGTTCTACCAGTCCCGAGTGTGTCTGCTCCTCTGCAAGGCAGCGCCAGGGAGCACACTACCTGCAAGGTAGTGACCTCTTTAATTTCCGCCACTATGCCTTCTTCCAGCTTTTCCTTAACTGTCACAACTTGGACACTTCTGAAGATCTCAGTCCATGAATTTTATAAAGTTTGCCTTTCCTCCCGCACCCATATAGAGACCAGCTGGCTCAGGACATCACCTTGTAGCAATAATATGTTCTGGGCATTTGGCTTCATTTGGTGGCACAAATTTCAACTTACCCTCTTACTGGTGATATTTGCTTTGATAATTTAAGATGGCATTTGCCACTCTCCTGTTGTAAATACGTGTGTGTGTGTGTGTGTGTGTGTGTGTGTGTGTGTGAGAAAATACTTTGAGATTGTATAAACACCCTGGTTTGTATCAAACATTTCAAATATAATTCATTCGTTTATTTATATCAATAGGTACACCGATTCTAGTTCTTAAGAAAAATATAATTCACTATTGTCATAATTTTCATTAAATTGTCCCTGATAAAGCCAGTGAGAGACCCTTGACGTAGGCTCTGTGTCCTTCTGTCCTGCCTGTTGCTCGTAGAGCCTTGCCTGTCTCTCTGGTACAGGAAAGATCAGGCCACTGCCCCATGGCCCAGTCCTAGTCCTGGATTAATACCCAAGGTGCCTTGACTCTTGTATGGTGAGGAATGGTCTATAGGACTAAGATGCGGGTCACTTTGAGAATGTCTCTCATATCAATGAACTCTGCTCAGTCCCTGATGTGAAGGCCTGGGCTCCCCTGGGCTTGCTAAGTGGGTCCCACCTGCAAACAGCCAGGAGGATGGCTGCAAAGAGGGCATCAAGACGCGGTATCTGTGACAGTCTGCACTGGAGGCGGGGCCTCGCACTTTGAATGCAATTGGCCCTTAAGCTCACAGCGAGTCTGTTAGGAGGTGTGGCCTTGTTGGAGTAAGTATGGCCACAGTTGTTGAAGGAAGTGTATCACTGTGGGGGGCTTTGAGGTCTCCAATGCTAAAGCTGTGCTTAGTGTAGCGTCAGTTTACTTCCTGTCACCTGTGGATCAAGATGTAGAACTCTCAACATTTTCTCCAGCACCATGTCTGCCTGCGTCCCACCATGATGATAATGGACTAAACCTCTGAATCTGTAGGCCACCCATCTAAATGTTTTCCTTTATGAGAGTTGCCATGGTCATAGTGTGTCTCTTCCCAGTAATTGAAACCCTAATTAAGACACAGGCCTTCTGTACACCTTGCCCAGATGCTTCTCTGTACTGGGCACAGTCCTGGAACACTGAATTCCAGCTAACAGAGAGCTGAGAAGACCCAATGCTAGGAACAAAGATGTGTGGGTAGTTGGAAAAGTCCTGGAGAAGTGAGGAACAGGCTGGCCTGGAGCTCCACCTGCCATTCCTGAGAACATGGTGGGGCTCAGGGATCCCATCAAACGAGGCCTTACAACCTCTATCACTGTCCCCAGGAGAGAGTGTCATAAGAGATGACCTTGTGGAAAGGAAGCAAAGAGGTGAGGAAAGCCAGGCTGAGAACGTGGGCAGTCTGAGGAGTATACACCTCCTGTCTACTCCAAGAGCCCTCTCCATGGCAGATGATACAGCGGTCAGGCTGTCCTGAGGCGGAAGAGAAGTGATGAGCTGGCAGGAAAGCAATGCCGCCTTGTAGGAGAGCCCGTAAAAGTAAGAGACCAAGGCTGACGGACGCGTGTGAATTTTAAGAACCAAACGAAACAAAACCCTCTGTATAGCCAGGGCCTAGAGTAAGAGGCACAGTTGTCGTGGAAATTAACGGGTGCAGTCCCTCACCAGAGAACACACTTGGTGGAAAAGCTGTGGGTGATTTTCCCTTCTCTCATCTCCTCTGCAGGCCATATTGATACAAGCTGTACACGGTTGGTTCCATCAAATTATCAGTGAGACAATTGCAGCTTTTCTTAATTTTCTCTTAGATTTATTTTATTTTACATGTATGAGGGTTTGGCCTGCATGTACATGTGTGCATTTCAGACATGCTTGGTGGCCACAGAGGTCAGATGAGGATGTTGTGTCTTCTGGAACTGGAGTTTGTGATGCTTATGAACCACTGTGTGTGCTGGGAACTGAGCACAGGTACCCCGGGAGAGAGGAAGCGCATTCTTGGTTTATGATGGCTAGACTCTCACAAGGAGCACATGAGCTCTGGCGGGGGTGGGGCGGGGGGGACCATATCTGGTGCCACATGGGGAGGGAACATTGCCACAGGTTTGGGAATGAGGAAGAAGGCAGCGAGGACATCCCTTGGGTGCCTTAGAGCTGGAAGAGAGGGAAGAGCGGCTGCATTCCCCAGGCACAGGTCACACTTTCTGGGAGAAGCCCTAATGACTGTTAGCCTGGGAGTGGCTGCCAGGCAGGTCTCAAGGCTCCGTGTGTTTCGCTTTTCTTACCCCACCCTCCACTTCTTCTGTGACCTAGGCTGACAGTTCTGCTTGTTGGGATACGAGCCAGGACTTGCTCAAGCAGGAAAACTCACACCCTCCGAAGGCCAGTTTCCTAGCTGCCTGGCCCATCAGGCCTTGACTGAGGTTACATGTGAGAGAGAGAGCACAAGAACATGCATGCATGTGTGAGGACATGCACACACATAGAGCCCTGTGGAGTCCCTGTGGAAAGAGTCCTTCTTGTGGGTGTTTTCATCAATGTATTCTTCCTCAAGAGTCTAGGGAGCACGCTCCCCAGCCAGTGACTCCATTCCCGCCCCCTACTGTCCCTCTTCTCCACTGGTTCACAAGAGAAGATTTTATTTTTCTTTTATTGGAGGAACAAAGGGCTTGCATTTAATGACAATCCCAGCAGCGTGACCTAAGGGCCCAGTGGTGGACCTCACGGAGGAGTCGGAAGGCTATGACTCTCAGCTCCACTCTCTAAGGACAGGAGATCACAAAGGACTTCCTTCCTTTTCAGTGTCCTCTGAGTCCTGACTGTCCCCTCCATGATCCCCTGCCTTCAGGAGCTCCGCCCTCTGCTTCTCAGGAGTCCAGTCCACTCTCGCTGTGGTATGGTGGAGTCTTTTCTGCAGACTGCCACCAAGCCCGTGCACAATCACCTACGATGCTGGATCGTTTTACGTTAACTTGACAAAAGCTAAAGTCTTCTGATAGGAGGGACCCTCAACTGAGACTATGCCTCCATAAGATCCAGCTGTAGAGCATTTTCTTAATTAGTGATTGGTGGGGGAGGGCCCAGTCCACTGTGGGTGGGGCCATCCCTGGGATGGTGGTCCTGGGTTCTGTCAGAAAGCAGGTTGAGCGAGCCAGGAGGAGCAAGCCTGTACGCAGTAACCCTCCACAACCTCTGCATCAGTTACTGCCTCCAGGTTGTAGTTGGTCTTTTTACTCTTTGGGTGCCCACCACCCAGCTCCCAAATAAATACATGGAGACTTAGTCTTACTTATGAATGCCCTGCCTTAGCTTGGCTTGTTTCTAGCTTTTCTAACTTAAATTGTCTCATTTTTCTTTAACTACATTTTGCCTCTGGGCTTTTTACCTTTCTTTATTCTGTATATCTTTCTTTCCTTCTTACTCTATGGCTGGCTGTGTGACTGGATGGCCGGCCCCTGGCATCCTCCTCTCCTTCTCCTTTTCTCAAACCTTCCCCTCTCCCCTAGATTTCACTTCCTATTTATTCTCTCTGTCTGCCAGCCCCGCCTGTTTCTCTCTCCTGCTTGGCTATTGTCCACTCAGCTCTTTATTAGACCAATCAAGTGTTTTAGGCAGGCAAAGTAACACAGTTTTACAGAGTCAAACAAAGGCAACACATCTTTGCATCATTAAGCAAATATTCCACAGCATAAAAGAGAATAACTCATCTTAAACTAATACACCAGAACACCAGGTTTTTACCCTGTTTGCGTCCCTGTCCTGACTTCCTTTGCTGATGAACAGCGATGTGGAAGTGTAAGCCAAAATAAACCCTTTCCTCCCGAGCTTGCTTTGGTCATGGTGGTTCATCATGGCAATAGTAACCCAAACCAAGACACCTCCTTTTGGGGGTGCATAATTCCCTATTGCCTGAAGTCCCTTCTTTGTGTGGGGATTTGGAACTGGGAAAGGCTTCCAGAGTTTCAGGATGGCTTCATGTCAGGTCACCTAGAGCCAGCTGGGTCTCCTCAGAGCTAGGATGCCGTGCCATGGCCTTGACCCCAGGGATTAGGAAGGACATGCTCCCATGCTCCCCTGGAGAGGGTAGAGTGGAGGTGGAGGGGAGGGCAGGGATGAGAGCCACCCTGAAGCCTGACTCCAGCCTCCCCGAAGGAACTTTGGAGAAGAGATGGCACCTCAGAGATGGTGTCACTTGACGCAAAGGGGACTGAGTTTGCACCTGTCAGTATCAACTCCCTTCAGTCTCGAGGCGCTAGATCAGTTGTCAGCTACAGGTGGCCTGGGGGTCTGTGGTAGTTTGGATATATTGACCCCCATAATCTCAGAGAGAGAGGCACTCTTAGGAGGCGTGGCTTTGTTGGAGAAGGACTGGCCTTGTTGGAGTAGGTGTGGCCTTGTTGGAGGAAGCGTGTCACTGTGGGGGTGGGGTGGGCTTTGAGGTCTCCTTTGCTTAAGCTTCTCCTAGTGTCAAACCATTTCCTAGACCTTTGGCTTCTGATCAAGAGGTAGCCAGCACCATGTCTGCCTCCACACCACCATGCTCCCTGCCTTGATGATAAAGGACTGAACCTATGAAGCTGTAAGAGAGGCACCACAATTAAATGTTTTCCTTATAAGAGTCACCATGTTCATGGTGTCTTTTCACAACAATAGAAACGCTATCTAAGACGGGGCTGAAGGTCCACACACCCCTGGAACTTCCTGTCCCTGAGAGTAAAGGTAGCTCCCTGCATCCAAGGACAAACTTTGTAGAAAACTAGGTACAGGGTGCTCAAAGCGGAAACTCTCAGCCAGGAGATCTAGCCCAAGGCTACTAAACACATCGGGTCCCAGAAAGTTACTCACCAGGGCGGGAATGTCAGCAGGAGTTGAGGTCTCTGGTGCTGGTGACAGGGGTGGTCTGCCTGCCTGGAGATGGGATGAAGTTCAGAGACTACCAGGAGCGTTCCCTACCATACCATATAGTTCTCTCCATACCAAGCTTCAACGGGACCAACAGGCTTTCATGGGCATTGGAAGTTTCTCTCCCGTATTTGTGACGTCTTCCCTTCCCACTCTGCTTCTTCTGAGCTCACGATTTCCCATCCTTTGTGCCTGTACCCCCTGCTCTTTGTGCCATCCGGCCCGCTCATACTGCTGTGCTAGCCCTTCAGGCGTGCGAGGAGTGCCAGCTTTGAAACGGCCTTGGAATGATGCTCCGCCTGACGTGTCCCATAAACTTGAGGGAGTCTAAGCCTCTCCAAGCCCCAATTTCCTCTGTAAAAACCCTAGTACAGAACGTGTATGTAGCCGACGTTCTCAGACCACCATCCCACAAGTTATGTCATGGAGACTTGTTATGAATTATGAACGCTCGGCCTTAGTTTAGGCTTATTTCTAGCTAACCTTTTAAAACTTAAATTAACCCATTTCTGTTCACCTGTGTGCTATTCCGGGACTCACTCACCTCATCTGTATACTGTCCCACCCTGCTTTCGTGCTTCCTCCTGTCTGTCTGTCTGGCTCCCCATTCCTCTGGGCCTGACAGGCCCGTCTATCCCTCCTCTCCCAGCTCTTGACCGGTCAGTTTTTTGTTCAACCAATCAGGTACCTTAGGCAGACAAGGTAAAAAACGGCAACACACCTTTACATAGTTAAACAAACGCAACATATACAAAAGCAACACATCTTTACAAAGGTCAACAGTTATTCTGCAATACACAGAAAAATGTAGCCCAGCTTTCTGAGGCATGGTGGTGTGAGCCATGGAGCCCCGCTCGGCTGGCTGGCTTTCAAAGACACCGGGAAGACGCCCGTGGAGCCTGAGGTGGTGATCCACCGCATCTGGATCACTCTCACTAGCCTCAACGTGAAGTCGCTGGAGAAGGTGTGTGCTGATCTGATCAGAGGCGCCAAGGAGAAGAACGTGAAAGTGAAGGGGCCAGTGCGCATGCCCACCAAGATCCTGAGGAACACTACAAGGAAAACACCTTGTGGTGAAGGCTCCAAGACGTGGGATCGTTTCCAAATGAGAATCCGCAAGTGCCTCATTGACTTGCACAGCCCCTCCGAGATAGTTAAGCAGATTACATCCATCAGTATTGAGCCAGGCATGGAGGTTGAAGTCACCATTGCAGATGCCTAAGTCAACTGTTTTAACAAATTGATTTAATCGGTTAAAAAAAAATGTAGCCCATCTTTACAGAGTTAAATAGATATTCTACCCTCCAGTACTTATCTCAAGGGAGGATCTTGGAAGCAATGGATCTGCCATGGCTGTGCCTGGTGAATGCTGTTGATGGTGGAAAGATGATCGCTTTCATTCTGTGTGCAGACGAGGTCTCCTCAGAATGCCAGGGCCGCTGAGGTCAGGCACCAGCCATAGTATTTCCCCAGAAAGGCATTGGTGTGTATGGACACTGGGAAATCTAGGCAAGAGAGAAGCCAGTGACCACAATCTAGTAGTTTAACAGCATGGTCTAGGCCAGCCCCACTCCTCACTGGGTTCAATCCTTGTCCACATCAGAACAGGGACGCCAAGAAGGCCCTGCGGGGGAGGATTCATTTTTTAGGAAGAAATACAGAGCCACAAGTAGAGGGTGGTAGAAAGAGGGACGGAAGCTATTCCACAAGGGAGGGCAGCGGGCAGAGCCAGGGCACAGGCTGACTCGGTGTTTCCAGCAGGCCGGTTGCTTGGATGTGACTCAGTCCCAGGCATAGCTACTCTCACCTCCCTGTGAGTCCATCTTACTAGAGTCTCAGAAGTCCCTGGACTGTCTCCCAGCTTCAAACTTGTGCTTGTCCCTCTTGCCAGCACCAGGGAGAATGAGGCCAACTGTGAGGGCTATCTCTGTAGGGTGGGACATCCCAGCCTCGTCGACAGCTGCTGTCCAGCAAGGGTCACCTTCTAGGGAGGGTGCCCTCAGGGTGCTAGTAAAATAGGCTGAGGGTACTAGTAAAATAGGCTGTAACCCGGAAGGTACAGTGAAGAAATGAAGTACTTTGTGCTGGAGAAAGGGGTGGGGGTAGGCTGCTGTAGTTCGAGGCTGGGAAAGAGTGTTAGTGACAGGTCATTCCAGACATTGTGAACCGGATTACAAATATGAGAAAATTCGGCTCTGCCACAGGACTGGCTCAGGAGAAATGGACACAGCTGCCTGTCAGGTGGCACCCACTGGTCAGTGAGGGAACTACAAGTGGATCCGGAGTCACTATTCAGTACACACTGGGATGGGCGCGCGTGCACACACACACACACACACACACACACACACCCTTCACGCACAGGTTTGCTAACAGGCAGCAACATCCACAATAAACCCAGGAACACATTTCCTCAATTCCCAAGTGCTCAGAAAGGAAAGTTTGAATGGGTTAGTCTTGGGCCATCCATGACACATTGAAAGGGGAGGAGCCGCATAGATAGTTCTGAGTTGTCTGAGGGTTGAGGAGAAGTCTGGGTGGTCCTTTAGCACCAAGTCAGCAGCGTAGGGAAGGCATCTCGGTCCTGGGTGCTGCTGAGAGGGTCCCAGTGAAGCTGTAGGTAGAGGGGAGCAAGCCCAGAGCAGCCACCACTGCCCACAGCTGGGTTGAACAGAAGTGTGTGGTGAGGCTGACAGAGACACAGACACTGCAGGGGGCCAAGAGGATGAAAAAAGGCCTCAAAGATGGATCAGGCAGTGGACAGTCCCTGGGGACTTGTTGAAGGCCAGTGAAGGCAGTGGATCCACTGTGTGCCGTCACTCTGGACATTTGGGGTGTAGTGGAGAGTAGGGGCGTGCAGCTGCAGCTGGCAGCTCAAGGAAAAAGAGGTTTTTGTTTTCCTGTGCCAGGAATGGAACATTACACTCAGCAGGCAAGTGCTCTGCCACTGGCTGAGCCACACCCTCATCCTCCAAGAAGAGAACTTTAAGATGGATTTTTTCCTGCAATGGAAAGAGCAGCATCACAGCAGGAGAAAGAATAAGAAAAGACGCATGGAAGAGCGGAGTTTCTGGAAGCTGGAAGGATCTTCCCACAGAAGCAAGGACCTTGGGAAGATATTTAATTACAGTTTATGTTGAAAAGAAGTTAGTTCATCCAGGATTGCTGGGATGGGAAATGCCTGTGTGGTTTGTGTTGGGAGGTAGGGTACAGAAGAGCGAGAGAGGTTGTCTTCCACAGCCAGATTCCTGGAGTTAGTGTGAGCAGTTCAAACTCCCTCTCCTGTGCTACTCAGAATTTCAAATGGCATCTTTAGATGTTCTGTAACAGATCACAAAGGGACGGGGTTGTTTACTACTATCTGGGTCACACCGATTCAAACGCAGAAGCCCGAGCTCTCTACAGTCGGGGAGATGAAAGCGAGCAGCAGACAGCAGCAAGAACATGAAGGAATGTTTCGTCAAAGTGACCTCAAAATCGCAGGGTTTTAGAAAGAGTACAGTCAATGTCCTGGACAGATTTACAAGGGAGGGCCAGCCACCTGTCCCCCTGTAGGTGACACCTGAAGCAGCCGGTACAGCTCTACTCCACTGTAGAAGAAAGCGGCTCCCTGGGGAACACAAGTGTGGATGAGCTTCTGTCAGACCAAGTCTTCTGTGGACACAGTTGCTGTGTATCAGCTCTGGAAACGATTACTTACTAATGGGGGAATGAATCTTATCACGATTTGCGTTTTTATAACTGTATTTCTTGTAAATCAAGAGAGAGATACATAAGGAAATCAAAACTGTGCAGAGCTATGTTCTTTTACCTGATTCTTAAGCACTCATAAGTGAAGCAGGGGCAGGTAGACACTGGCCACACAAAATCATGGGGGTTTCAAACCCTTGGGTTTGAAGAGACAGAGAGAGTGCTGGGGACGAAGTAACCTTCTTCCACGTGCATTTTCTTCAGCATTTTCACGTTGACAAGACTCCTGTCAATTCCCAGGTCCTTTTCAGAACTCTTTAACCTTTTATTGTCTTCAGAACACTGGTGATGCCCTTAGCCTGCCTGGGTCACAGAGTGTTGTGGGAGGCTGTTTGTTCGTTCCTGGCTACCCAGACTCAATATAACCACTCAGAAACTGTATTAATTAAACCACTGCTTGGCCAGTTACTTAAGCATATTGCTAGCTAGTTCTTACATCTAGAATTAACCCATTTTCATTATTTTATATTTTACCATGAGACTCATGGCCTACCGGCAAGGTTCTACCTGTCAGAGAGTGTCTTTCCCCTCTGGCAGCTACATGACATCCCCTGACTCTGCCTTCATTCTCCCAGCATTCAGTTCAGTTTCCCCCACCTACTTCTATTCTGCCTTGCCAGGCACAAGACAGTTTCTTTTTTCATTAACCAATAAAAGCAACACATATACAGAAGGACCTCCCACACCATTTCCCCTTTTCTGTTTAAAATAAAAAGGAAGGTTTTGACTTTAACATAGTAAAATTACATATAAAAAACAAGTATCAAGCAAAAATTATAGTTGCAATATTTATATTTACTTTATCTTTTATCATAACTAAGGAAAACTGTAACTATAAATTCTTCAACTCCATCAAAAACTCCAGAAGGATATAATATTACATAAGTAAGCAGAAAGTGTATTTTAAGCAACTTACAAAACTCTAGAATTGACAGAGATATCTCACTGCCTGGACAATCACCCAAAATTCTTCTGTGACATGGGGGCACCCATCTTCAGCCTACAGGCCCATAGTATTCAGCAGACTTTTCCACAAAGCAGTAAATTTCAAAGACAGTTCCACCTATATTGGCAGGTTGTCAGTCACTTTCTTCTGTGTCCTGCAGAACATCTGGCAGACTCTTTTATAAAGCAGGAACCCCGAAGGACCATCTCACCTTTAGGCAAGTTCAGCAGTCGTTTTTCTGTGGATCCTGCATATCCAGTTCATTAAGCAGTCCAGGCAAAAGCAGTTTCTTGCCCAAATGGCTAACATACTCCATAAGAAGCCTCTTCGATGCCCATCATCCTCTTGAAGTAATTGGTGCTGCCAGGAGCAGATGTGTCTCAGTGTCATGAAAAGTTCTCAGTTCTTAAAACATTTTAAATGTCATATTCTGTAGGTCTCTGAAAGATTTGAAAAATACCTATCTAACTGAAATATATATTTGTATGTCTAGATAATCTAACTAATATGACTACAAGTTTGACTATTATAGATGAATATTAACCTGTATTTATTTATTAATTATACATTGTATTTTTAAATGAACTGCACCTAATCAAGAGCAGAAATATACATATGACAAAATTGACCTAAAATTTGTATCAATAGACCAAGATCCATACCAATGCAAAGTATTCATCTCTATAATATATTCCCCTTTAAATGTAAAGAAACATTTATAAACAATCATTTAGGGAATTTGGGTGTAGTTCTCTCCAAATTGCTTCCTGCTTTTCGTTGGGCAAAGTAAATTTTTGGGATGTTTATGGAGACCTTTCGAGGGTCTTGGTTCATCACACCACATTAGTCTGGAAGGATTCCACAGATTCTCATCCTCTGTGGAAACAAAAGAAGAACCTCTTTTTCAAAGCAACAAGTCCTTAGACCCAAATTTTGAAGTCAAGATACCTTTACAATATATATGTTGGTTTAGCTTAGCAGCCCATACAATGAAATGTCTCTCTGTACTTAGCTCCTTCACAGTTAAAATTTTCAAAGAAAACACAATAATATACATAATCCAGACTCTCTGTGTATTTTCCATCTTTACATGGCTTTTTTCTTACTCTATTACTTTTTCTACAACTTTATTTTATTATCTTTACTGTTTTATTCTATGGCTGTCTGTACTCTTTTATATTTACTGTCTCTTTACTCTTTTTCTTCTCTCTCCCAAGCCTATGTACATTTTTTTAAACACACTTTTCTTTTTAATTGCTAAGCAGGCATGACTAGGGCCAACACGGCCCTGCCTGCTTACTCTGCCCAGTCCATCATGGGAAAGCATGTTCGCTGCCTCTGAGAGCCATGCACATTGCCCTGTGTTTAGGTACACAGCAGGTCTATGTTGCCATTAAGTAAATTGTAGCACTCTGGTCACAGGCCCCTTTTAAATGCTTGGCCTCCTGAAAGAACCAGGGTTTGTGCTGGCAGCATGAACCAGGAAACTGCCATTTTGAAACTGCACTTTGTGTGTGTGTGTGTGTGTGTGTGTGTGTGTGTGTGTGTGTGTATGTGTGTGTGTGTGTGTAGAATTCCTTTTCAAGCTTTCTCAGGTTTTGCATGGATTTAAGCCAGTCCCACATTGGTTTGCCAATCTGTTGTAGGAGGCCACTCATTCGTTCCAGGCTACCCAGACTTGAAATAACCAATTAAAATTGTATTAATTAAATCACCATTTAGCCAATCACTTAAGCATATTGCTAGCTAGTTCTTACATCTAGAATTAACCTATTTCTTTCTTTATTCATTAACCAATAAAAGTAGCACATCTACAGCGGGACTTCCCACACCAACAGAGGGTCCTTTCTCTTCAGTTTCCTCTCTTAAGCTCCCCAGTAATTTCCACTTCTCTGAAGAAAATCCATTCTGGTAGAACAGAACATAAAACTGTATTCACTGCAGCTTGGGCTAGCAATAAAACACCATCCCGGCAGGGCGCCCCGCAAGTGCTGTTTATTTTAGCCTCACAGTCTCCAAGTCCAAAATTCAAAGTAGAAAGGTGGCCCTGAGAAGACGGTGACTGAGTGTTCTGTTCACCCCACTGCTTTGCCCGGGATATGCTGTGGCCTCAGGGAGTACGCATACCATTAGGGTACCCAGACATAGGGTTCACCGTGTCATTTCAGGGCCCCTGGGAGAGTGGGAATGAGTGGGGATGTTTGGGAGGGGCCTGGGTGGAGTCCAGGAGTTGAAAATGTGCCAGCCAGCTCTGTGGGTGGTGACTCATTGGGAAACAACGTTAGAGGAGAGTGATGAGCCGGGACGCGGCCAAGAGAGGGGTGAGGGCGAGCTGTCTCTAGTCAGCCTTTCTGCCCGGGTGCATTGTGGTCTCTGACCTTCGGCCTAGGCCTATATGCTAGCTCTAAGCCTGAATTGGGGAGGGAGCTGCCGTGATGAAAGGCCTATCCTCCCACTCTCCTACCCATCTTTTCAACCACAGTGGAGGGAGCAAAGGAAATCAACAGCTATCTGAGGGGACCTGCTGACCGCAAACCCGAAGGGCTGTGCTTGTGGCTTAGAATAGCGTCCCAGAGGGTGCGTGTAATCCCGAGCATGCAGAAGTTTGTCTGTGGTTGAATATGGGACAGATTAGTCTGCCATGTGTTTCAGTAAACACTGATACTGTTTTCCTGGGATTATTATTAGACCAAAGATGCCACAGGAAGAGACACTCAGCAAGCCCACGGCCTCAGATCCATGCCTGTGGGCTGGTCTGTGGGCTGTCCAGACCCTGCCAGCCTGGACGAGAAGCCTGACTGCTTCGGCCTGTGGACTCTGAGGATACCTGAGTAAGACACTGCCTTCGCGCTGTGGCAACCCTGCTCAGCAGTCCCTTGCAGAGAGCCGGATGGCTTCTAGCTCAAGCATGGCCCTATTTTAGTATCATTAAGAAGCCCTATTGCTAGACAGGAGACAGGCAGAAAGAATGCCACACTGATCTATGCAATCAGGAGTACATAGCAAAGCTCTGAAAAAAATAATCACATTGACAACAAATTACTAAATATTATTACTTGATACAGGAGTGGGAGCACGGGTGAGGAAATGTGTTCCACAGTTATCTTACATACATATAATTTTGAGTTTAAAACCATGTGTTGGTGTGGGATGTCCTTCTGTAGGCTGTGCGTATGTCTTATTACCGTTGGTTAATAAAGAAGCTGATTTGGCCAATAGTCAGGCAGAAGAGAGCTAGGTGGGGAATCCAAGCAGAGATAGAGGGAGAGTGAGGGCCGAGTCAGGGAGATGCCAGCAGTCTCCAGGGAAGCAAGGAGTGAGGTAACAAGCCATGAGCCTTGTGGTAAAATGTAGAATAACAGAAATGGGTTAATTTAAGTTGTAAGAGCTAGTTAATAATAAGCCTGAACTAATAGGCCAGACAGTTTGTGACTAATATTAAGCCTCCGAGAGGTTATTCAGGAACTGGCAGGTGGGAAAGAATCCTCTAGTTACAATGTATCATATTATGTATGTATGGGTGTGCATATACATACATTCATTACAAAACAACTTATTTCAAAATGATTCTCTTAACCAAGAACTTCCAAACGGCCACCAGGTTTACAGTATTCACGTCACGAGTTCTGCAGGTACATCCTGGTCTGTAGCTGTTGGCAGTTTCTCCCCAAAGGCCTGGGACTCCCTCATCAGACACCAAGACTGGGCTAATGTTATCTTCGGTCTCCAATAATCTCGTTACCTGTGGGCAAGGTGGAGTGAGGTTTATTGCCCTGCAATCCTTGAAAGGCACAGTGAGGCCAGGGGCCCTTTGTGGAATGGAGCAGGAATCTACAGGAGTCACTAAGGCCTCTGAAGTGGGTGCAACTCACGCGCAGCTGACCCCCATGCAGCACCAGAGCTGTGGACAAAGGAAAGCCACGCCCCGTGGTTCTTTAACAAGCAGTTTTTTCTAACGCATTCAAATAAATGAAAATGGAAGAATGGGTTAAAGCTGACAACATTATTTTAGGTTCCAATGTTTGATTTGCCCCCAAACTCAATTTATTATAACTCTGGTAGCGTTTGTGTTGACTAAATATTTAGGGTGGTCGCATATCAAGAGATAGCAACTGTTAACCGTTAAGAACTGTTAAGGCTCTGGCGTTCCCTTAAGTTCTGCTCTGCCCTGGCCCAAAGCTGACCTTTTCCCCTGTGAGCTGCCTCCTAGGGATGGCACGTGTCACACTCCTGTCTTCATTCAGGTCCTCCCAGACATGGCAGCACTTGCCTCTGCACTGCTCTCCTGGTCAGAGTTCTAATCCCGGGGCCAGCTTCAGGAATGTCCTGTTCACACCTTGCAAAGATGTGTGGAGACTGGCCAGCCACTGTGCTCCAGCCTTCGGCTAGAGGAAGTGTATTGTCACACTTCTCTGAATCTCCCGGATCCCTCGAGGCCTTTGCCCTCTTCTAAGGCCTCTGCCTCACCTGGTGAGCATGTGGAGCCATCTCCTGAGGTGACCAACTGGAGAAAATGACAACTTGCAGCCCCCCTCCCCACCCCTTCTCACTCCTCCCCACCCGTTTTCCAGAGGCCCTGGGGGAGAAGGAATGTTCTAGGGCACTCTCATTTCTTCAGCTGCTTCCCTGCCAGATGGACCCAGTTTTACAGCGGGAGAGAGGGGTGGGCAGTTGTTTCCTTCTAAGAGGCATGAATATGACTTTCCACACGCTGACTCATGGGACTGCTGGTGTCCTGGACTTTGGCACATGGTTCTGTCTCTTGCTGACTTGGGGGTGGAGCTGGGGAAGCTGCTTTGATCTAGCCATATAATTTCTTCCAAGACTGGGTCACGTCCCATAAGGACAGTGATTTTCTTCTCCAGTCTGGGCACACACTGAAGTGACCTCTTCCAGCCTCCTCCGGCCTGAGGATTCATCTGGTTACCACTGAAGTCGTTTGGGCTGAGCTGCGGTATTGGGTGGCCTGTCTCGGTGTGCAGAACCAGATGAAAACGTTTATGGTCATTCCAGCTCACCCAGGTACCTCTGACGGTCTTTTTAGCATCATCCAGCTATAGCAGGGACATTTGTCTGAGGCAGTCTTTCGCTTGGATGATTCTGCTTGTTTTCCTCAGCCCGCTGGTTTCCTTTCCTGTTTTCCGTCTTTCCTGGGTTCCATTCACACCAAGCAGAAAGCTTCGTTTCCTCTTAGCCTCACCTCCATATCCAGGGCACAGCAGGCAGCAGGTGAGGGCAGGTCCAGCTGGACAGGCAGTTAGTTAGGCTGCCTATATCATAAGATAAAGGAGATTAAGTGTAGGACAGTGCTCTGTGTCAGAGTCAAAAGATATGTTCTGTTGAATTCCTCGATTAACTTTTGTGTGATAAAATAGCTATAAGTGAGTATACGGGTGAATTCCGGCTTAAAAATTCAAAGAATGCAGATATCTACAGCATAGAAACTGAGAGTCCTTTGCCGGCCCCTCCCTTTTCCCTTCCTTTCTTAGTGTTAATGATAGTGCCTTCTGGACTTGTCATTCTGGGGAGGCGGAAGGCTTATCATCTGGGTGTGGGCACAGCTGTGTGCTGCAGAGCAGTGTTCGGTCAACCAGGAACCACAGGACCATGGTGGCCCTGGGAGGTTCCTTTGCCTAGTGACGCCATAGTGATGCCCTTACTGCAAGTACCTTCTGTGATGTTAGTGCAGTGATGAAACTCTCTAAGGGCGCACCCCCCCAATGCATCCACATAGTGAAACAGCCCATGACTATAGAGTTGGATTGTAAAGACCCGAGTGAATTCTCAGCAGCCTGTCTCCTGCCAATCACAAGCTCTCCTTCATTATCCCCTTCGACATGACATCTGATGGGGGAGGGAGGGAGAGTTCTAAGGAGCCTGAATAGGTGTTCTCATCCCAACACGCGCACACACACACACACACACACACACGTACACACACACACGCGCACACACACACTACACACACGCACATGCGCACACCTGCCTCATATACATACATAAAAATATACATGCAAGTGCATATGCTTTTTAACTATGCCCTGCTATGGAAAGCAGTCCCCTGTGTTCTTGAACTTGCTATGCAGCTGATGCCAGCAATGATCTTCTGAGTCCCCTCACCTCCACTTCACAAATGCTGGGGTAACAGGTTACACCACTATGCATAGTTTATGTGGTATTGGGGATCAAACAGAAACTATGACCTCAGAAGGCCCCAGCCACAACCAGGGACTTTGGAAGAAGGAAGAAATAAAACCAAGGGGCCTGGAGAGATGGCACAGCGGTTAAGTGCACTGGCTGCTCTTCAGAGGTCCTGAGTTCCATTCCCAGCAACCATAGGGTGATGCACAGCCATCTGTAATGAGATCTGGTGCCCTCTTCTGGCGAGTAGTCACACGTGCAGACAAAATACTGTAGACATAATAAATAAATAAATCTTAAAAAAAATAATAAAGTCAAGATCATTGCTGTCGGGGTCCAACCCCAACATAAACTATCTCTCTGGACCGGCATGGAGGCGTGGGAATAATTGAGACACAGTTCACACAGCAATTGGAGGGAGTCTCAGGGTACATTCAAATCCTGACAATAACCTGTGTTTATTCTCAAAACAGCTTTTGTAGCCAAAGGTCAACTGAGGGGGAGGTTCACTAGCATTCTGTTTCCGGGGTAGCAGGACTAAAGTCAAGTCTGCAACTATGGCTGCTCTGTCAGGGAGCTTGGATTAACACCTCTTCCCAGGTGATCTCCAAAATCACAAAGAACGGAGCTGAATGATATCATATTCCGACCCTATCATTTAGGGTAGCGACAGCCCATCTAGAAGGCTCTGTGACCACCTCAGGTGCGAACTATGGCTAGAGAGCCTGGCCGCCATACAATGTAGAAATATGTGGTCTGTATAATATTGCCCCACACATTGTTCTCCTGTCTTCTGCAGTGCCCGCTTCAGTGACTTCCAAGGACCAGCTCTACCTACAACTGGGACAGAGAGGTATAAGTGGTCTGGGAAGGGGAAGTTGGGGCAGAGAGGTATAAGTGGGTCTGGGAAGCGGGTGGTGTGAGACTAAGTGGAAAAGACTCATCATGCCCTATGAGCTTCCACCTTCAGAGATGGTAGGGAAAGCAGAAGCCTGAGTTCGAATATCCCAAGTGCCCAGGCCTCCATCTACACCACAAGTTCCCTGGTGGCACCTGGCTTGGGTATGGACTGCCCCTGGCAAAGGAGCCGAGCAAAATCTTAGGATGCCATCTGTAAATTGTTTCCAATTCTATTTTGGATCAGATGTCCCAAGACAGCGCTTGATTAACACTCCCACTGTCTGCCCTGCGAGGGGGTGAGGGGAACTCTGTTGTATACAGCAGAGTCAAGGGCACGGCTGTAAAGAAACCAAACCTCCAGCTCAAGCATGGCCTTGTTCTTCTGAGATGGGCATCTCAGTGCTCTGACCAAAGACCAGGAAGGCACGCTGTTCTCAGGGTATTAGCAGGCAAACTTTATCAATATAGTCCATAAAAGAGAGCGGAGCCACTGAGAAGAGTGAACATGTTAACTGCTGGTAGACCAGGGCTTTCCACCCCTGGACCGGGATGTGTGCTGGTCGATCTGCCACCAACTAGATACGCACAGGCTTTGTAAAACTCGGGTTTCAATTGATGTAGGTGGCTACTTGGCAAATAGAATATTTTGTCAAGGAAATTGTCCAATACCCTGCCAAGTTAAACCTAACTCATGGCAGAAGCATAAAGCATGACCTCAGAGCTTGCTAGGATCAAATGAATTTATTTGTGAATTTATTAAGGCGTCGGGAAATCATTTAGGCCAGAAAAAAAAACAAAACAAGCTGTTAGTAAGTTAGGTTCTGGCACCAGATTCCATGGTTTTGAACCCTGTCCCTTACCAGTTATGGGATCACAAGTATAAAACAGAGATGCTGTCTGTCACCTATCCCACGGACTGCTGTGAGGGTTAAATGATTAAATGCAATACTCGCACATCCTTAGACCTTTGCCGATGTGTGAGCTACAGGACTACCCTCCTCTTCCCTGTTCTCGCACTGTGTACTGAGTGTCTACTTTAAGTGTGGAGTTCACACTGGAATTTGGTGGTCAGCAAACAACAGATACTGCCAGCCGTCACGGACTGAAAAGAAAACATTGACCGACAATCACAGACAGATACATAAGTGTCTGTCCTGGGTTCCAGAGCCCCGGGGGAGCCACAATGAGTAAAAGGGCCAGGAGAAAGCCACAGATGAAGGATGGCCACAGCAGGCCAAGACGCCTATATATTTGTTCTCGAGGAGTCTTCAGGATAATGTTTCTGAACTCTGTTCCGTGGATCACCAGCCACAGAAAATGCTCTAAGGGTTCACGGCAAAGCAGCTGAAGAAATAGGCACTCTGAACCCCCTTGTGAAGAAGACTCACAGTGTGAGCTCACGGTGTGCATCGTAATTCCAGAGTTCCAAATTCCTGCTGTTGAAGACCAAACAAACCCCACCCCATCCCAGACCCCACCCCATCACACTTTCCGGACACATACTTGGTAAATCAGTGTCCATCAGCAATGAGTGACAGGAAAAGACAGGAGGAATCTCCATGGCACCAGAGATGCTGTAGACGGGCACTGTGTCTGTAGCACCCTGGTAAGAACATTGGGAGGGAAGATGGTCTAGGCTGTTGCAAGCATTCTTGCATGGAGCAGGTGTTGATGTCCAGAGACACCTTGAGAAGGGCTGTAAAGTCTGAGCAAGAAGTGAGAGGCAGTCTAGACAAAGAGTATTTTGGAAACAAAATCCACGGAGCACACTGTCTTCCCTTATTAGAAGGATCTCAGAAAGAAGTCGTCAACTCTCTGGCTTGGCTTGTACCCCTGGAAAGCAGCTAAGACCAGAGAGAGCAGTGTCTGCCCAGTACCCCAGGCTCCCACACAGGCCCTGCAGAACCTGCAGAGAGTAGCTTGTGCTCTTTAGATACTGGGGTCTCTTTCTCCCTCTCCTTCTTCCTTTCCCCCTCCCCTTTCTTCCTCCGTTTGTCTTTCTCCCTCTCCCTTCTTACCCTCTCCCTCTCTCTCCCTCTCCCCTTCTCACTTCCTCTCTCCCTTCCCTTCCCCCTCCCCCCCCTCTTATTTGTAGCAGGTATATAAGCATCTGGGGCTGCAGGCTGGACACCATGCTCCACAGCCCCACTCCCTCTGACAGACCCTGACAACCAAGATGAGAGTTTGCACACACACAAACACACACACACACACACACACACACACACACCTGGTGGTTTCTGCATGTTTCCTATTGCCAGTTAAACCCACCAAAGCAAGGCATGGCAGACAGGAGGGCACTCCCTCTGCCTTTAGAGCAGAAACGCACTGACCTAGAGCTAGTAAGAGAAGTGGTGAAGACCTGCTTGGCAGTGTGAATGGACGTGCGACTACATGTGAGCCAGACACACTGTGTCTGTCATTAAGTGTGCAGAAGATGCCATTCATCCCTGTCCTTGTCGCCCGTGCACACACACACACACACACACACAAAATCCTCCGCAGGACTTCCAGTCAATGCTTTGTCTCGATTCCATGACTTTCTTTAAAAAATATGTTTCATGTGTCTGCGTGTTTTGCCTGCTGTGCATATGTGCCCTACGTGCATGCCCATGGCGTTCAAAAGAGGGCATCAGATCCCTTGGAACTGGAGTTACAGAAGGTTGTGAGCCATCTTGTGGGCACTGGAAATTGAGCCTGGGTTCCCTGCAAGAGCAGCAAGTGCTCTACCTGATGGAGGAGCATCCTCTCCGCGCCCCCTGAGTCAACGTGAGTGACTCTGGTCACCATAGCTCCTGAAAGTCACAGGACTCATGGGCTCCCCTGGGCTCATGATGCCAACACATTCTCTGGCATGCAGCCCTGCCTCCAGCAGAGTTATTTCATTTTGCTTTCCTCTCTTCAACTCTCTCAAAGAAAAAAACTGGGGAAATCTGTCTGAGGAGACCCCAGGGGGCCCTGTGGGTTCAAGAGGAGGTTCCTGCCAGGACTTTCTAGACCCTTGTGGGAGCCTCAAACAGTCTGTTTTGGGTCTCAGAGGATAGTTTACTTTACCCCAGGTAGAAAGAGTATCTGGGTCTGCCCAAGGCCAAAAGATGAGCGGCTGCGTAGAGCCTGCCACGTCCTGCCTGTTTATAGTCTCGGCACAGTTTAAACACGTTGCGTTCTGCCAGAGCCCTGAGAGGAGGGTGCCTAATGAAGAGAGAGAGGCCTCGAGAGGTTAAGTACCTGGAAGTGGCTAGAGTAGGAACTTGGCATAAGCTGTCAGGCTCTAGGACTTGTGCTTTCAGTACGACTCAGCCCGCTTTCCCACCGAGGACCGTTGGTTCTCCCCCAGACATCCCCTTTTGTCTTAGGAGCTAACTGCACACTGGCCAGCAGCTGTGACTGTGGTACAGGCTACAGCGGAAATCGCTACTTCTGCACCTGGTATAGAGCAGACAGTCAGCATTACGGTGAGCTGAGGTCCTGGTGACAAAGGACAAATACATTAAGCATGCTACAGGAGTGCTATGCTCAGGCCTGTTTTCAGGACCTGTGTTCTTTCTGGTTTTGGTTGCCACCGTGCAAATGAATGAAAACAGTTCCGATTGGCTGCTGTTTTACTCTAGTAAGAGCTGGGCTTATAGAGTAGTACTCTGTCGTCAGGGCAGAGGATAAATTTGATTGGTTATTCTCGGCCACACCGTTCCTATGATGCCCCTCACCTCCCTCCCTCACAAATACCGCGAGACTTCCTGATCCCCTAGTGGGTCTTGGCATCGGGGACTTCACTGTCCAGCACCTCCCACCCGACTCTTCACTCATGTCTTCTCTGATACAACTGACTGTGGATGGGGGGGGGGGGGGGGGCAAAGAAACAGTCACTCATCCGTCCCGTTAGCGAGACTGACAGAGACATTCTCTGTGCAGGCTACATATGAAGACATGAGCAAGGGTACTGGTCTCTGACGGGCAAGTAAACATTCTGCCTTTTTTTTTTTTTTTTTTTTTACAAATCTACTTTTATTTATTTACTTTTCATTAAATCCGGGATGGGTACAGCATCACACGGATTCTGTGTCCAATGGCCTTTGCAGGAAGGTTGCTTCGGAATTTGGCACGGACCATGCCGCTGTTCCCATGGGCCCGAGTGACTTTCCCCCAGATCACTCTGGTTTTGTTTGGTTTGCCTCCAGGTGTCACTGTGTTGTTTTTCGCTTTATACACGTAAGCGCATCTCTTGCCCAAATAGAATTCAGTTTCATCTCGGGCATAAACGCCTTCAATTTTAAGAAGAGCCGTGTGCTCTCTCTGGTTCTGGAGACCTCGCTTATAGCCAGCAAACGTGGCCTTGCACCACAGCCTTCCAGACATAGTGTCTTCTAGAAGTCCTGTTCCCAGCAGGCCTCTACAGGCGCCAAGATGGCCGAAAGAGCAGCATTCTGCCTTTTGTTCCAGGTACCAGGGACACTACGTGTGAAAGAGACAAGAGCCAGTGTCTCGTCTGAGAGACCAGCAGGAGCTGAAGAAGGGGCATTGCAAGTTTGAGGCCAGACCACAATGGCTGCTGAGAGAGTGACTTGGTCTTCCCCAGGGATGAACCCCCAGCTGATGATCCGATACCATACCGTCCAGCCTGAAATCCTATACATACCAACAACAGTAAAGGGACTGAGCAGGTTGTATTTACATGCTTACACACATATGTGTGTGACAATAGTAAAGAAAACAAAACTGTGAATCTGAGAGAGTAAGGGGTTGTGGGAAGGGTTGGAGGGAGAGGACATGAGAGAGGTTGGAGGGAGGAAAGAGAAGGGGAATGACATAATTATATTTTCACAAAATTTAAGAAACTCTAAGTTGACAGAATAAATAAGAATAAGCAAAGAGCACAAAGAAAGAATAGGCACAACAAATGACTGAACTAACACGAGTGCCCGGAGGACATTTGAAAATATCTGAAACGTTTCCACCTTCTATAAACCGTGAGAGGATACGCGTGTGTGCATGTGTGTGCTTACTATTGTCAGCTAACGGGTGGAAGCTAAAATTGTGTCAAGTCTTCTTCAGAGAGGTAAAGTCCCCTGGGATAAACATTGTATCTAGCCCGAGATATAAATAAATACTAAGGTTGATAAAACCTGGACTGGATCAACAAATATGATAACACTGCCGGTGAAGCTGAAACCCCACAGGGTAATAGGAACACACTGTAGCCACTGACGGTGAAACCTCAGGATAATAGGAACACACTGTAGCCACTGACAGTGAAACCCCACAGGGTAATAGGAACACACTGTAGCCACTGACGGCCTCACAGGATAAGAGGAACACACTGTAGCCACTGACAGTGAAACCTCAGGATAATAGGAACACACCAATAGCTAGAGAGAACAGCCAATGGTTGAGGACCGCTGTGAGAGTGCACAGGACTTTTGTGGGATGGAGAGAGAGTTCCATTCTAGCTGTAATTCAATAGACTCTTGAATCCCCCAGGTCCTCATAGAAAATGTATTAAACTGGAGTCATGCCAACCTAAACAATAAACGCCAACACTAGTCCCAGTAAAGTACCAAGAGAAGACTCGAGAGAACCTTTAAAATCAGACAGTAGGAAAGTCCATTCCAATTTTAACTCATACCTCAGACACAATAAAACTAAGACTTGATATAAGTATTTAGTGAAAGTTTGAAAAGCATGGAAAGGAGGAATTGTTGGGAAAAAAATGTTTTCAGAGGCATGGGAAGGGGGATAAGAGAGAAAATGAAGGAGAGTGGATATGATCGAAATGCATTATGAATTTGTCAAAGAATAGATTAAAAATTTTAAGTTTGGAAAATGTTACATTTATACATTTTAATCAAACAAGAGAACAAGAGAATCCACAGTATTAAATACAAACCCAGAAATAACACGGAACTCAGAGCAAAGGACAAATCTTAAATTATAAAAGTATTAGGACAGCATCTGCTGGCTGGAGAGGAGGCCCAGCCAGTGAGGGCACTGACTATACTTGCAGGGGACTTGGGGCTGAGCCCAAACACCCACTTGGCAGCTCACAACTGCTTGGAACTCTAAGTCCCAAGCAACCCAACCCCTTCTTCTGAACCCCACAGAAGGAAGGAAGGAAGGAAGGAGGGAGGGAGGGAGGAAGGGAGGGAGGGAGGGAGGGAGGGAGAAGGGAAAGAGGAGTAAAAACAAGAAAGAAAAGAGACAGAAGCCATATAAGCAGTGGCTGAACACATAAACAGATGGTGATCAGGTCTCTGTAAGGAAAAAGCAGGTGAGAAGCACTGAGATACCCCAGTCCTCCCCCTCAGACCAGCAATTGCCTGGGTTTGAAGACAGAGTTGGCTGTGAAGGTGCAGTTAGCATGAAGACACAGCATAAAGACGCAGGCGTTCCTGCGCCTTCCCGGTGGACACATCAACCAGCACAGCCGCTTGTCACACCCATCACGTAAGAACTCGCAGGCCTCCAGGTCCAGGAAGTTCTCAGAACTCAGCCCACAAGTGTCCGCCTGCATATGAAGTGACAGACTGCAGAAGGATCCAGTGTCCGCCTGCATATGAAGTGACAGACTGCAGAAGGATCCAAAGCCGTTTGATCTCATTAACAGAGGACAGGTTAGATAAGCCGGGGGCATTCTATTGCCAAGAAGCCAAAGCAGGCTCTTTGCCTGGGTTTGTGGGGTTTTCAAACTAGGGAGAGCTTTAACATTTTGTAGGGAGGAGGGCTAAGACAGGGTCCCACTCTGTACCCAATCTGACCTCAAACTTAGGGTGATTCTCCTGACTCAGCCTCCTGAGTGCTGGGATTACCAAGGCATGAGCTGCCACACCCTGGTTTAACATTTTAATATAGTTTTTAAAAATCAGAAGGAAAATTCTATTTTCATGATTCATGAGCTTTCTGGAAAATTCTTTCATTGTCCATAAATAAATCTTACTGAAACACTGTCATGTTTCTTTGTTTGCATTTTGTCTCTGCCTTCTTATACAAGGAAGTTCAGTAGTTTCCACAAAGACTCTAACCTCATGGGTCCTAAAATATTTACTATGTGGCATGTGACAGGGAGAGTTGGACGGATTAGACTATATCCACGTGACTGAATGCACAGCTATAGAAAGCCACAGGAAGCTCTTTGGAATTGCCATGGAAACGCTCCGAGAATCTATTACTAAATTTTAAGGAAAGAGCCGCTGTAGAAAGCGTAAATCACATATTATCTTGTGAGTGAAAGGGGAAAAATATTTTTGCTTTATTGAATATATATTTTGCATACATTATAATTATCTGGAAGGCAATGCAAGCAACTAATTAAGCTTGGTTATCCTTTGGGGGGAAGAGAATGGTAAACACACACCAGAGAAGAAAGAAATTGAGGGTGTGTGCTTGTTGTCTATGTGGCCCTTACTCAAAAGTGTAAGCAAAACTAGTGTTAGTTATTTTTAAAGATTAACTATACTTATTTTACATGTATGAGCATTCCAGCTATACATATGTGTGTGACCACTGAATTCAGAAGAGGTGTCAGATTCCCACACACCTGGAGTCACAGGTGGTTGTGAGCCATTTGTGGGTGCTGGGAGCCATTCACCAGACCTCGGCCAGGGCATCGAGTGCTCTTAGTCACCGAGCCATCTCCAGTCCTATAAAACTAGTTTTTAAACTATTCTGTGGTAGGGTGCAAGGATTTTGACGACTGCAAGGGGCTGGCTTTGTGGATTGTATTAAGATGAGGCAAGTTTGGAAGACTGATTGGAAAGCACCTTTGCGCTGGGTTCAGTGGAACTGGAGTAGCAGACAGCTCTTGAGCCCCGAGTGCGGTGTGGTGCCATAGGAGCAAGCCAGGGAGCAGCAACTCCCTGGCTTTAATCTCAGCACTCGGAAGGCAGAGGAAGAAGGATCTTTGTGAGTTCGAGGCTAGCCTAGTCTACAAAGTGAGTTCCAGGACAGCCAGGGCCGTTTTGGAAGCTGACCGTCTGAGAAAGGGTGAGATAAAGATTCTGTACTGCGGGAGTAAACAGAACAGAATGCTGGGAAGAGGGCAATGAGGCAGATGCCATGGAGCCAGCCACCAGGTCAGACATGCTGAATCTTTTCCGGAGGTTCTTTTTTTGTTTTCACAGAGAATGAGACCCTGTGGATTGCTTCTATCCCAATATGGTATGATAGACCCCGTCCTCCTGAAAGGTTGTTATGAACACCCTCAAGAAATTACTTTGCTCAACTGCCGACTGAGATGAATCTAGCACACAGTTTATACCATGAAAAACCTGATTAACAGCGCCCCTATACAGCAGGAAGAAGTTTGGAGAGAAATAACTAGGTCCATATTCCCAGATATTGTTTATAAATGTTCTTTTACATTTAAAGGGGGATATGATATAGATATGAATAATTTGCATTGGTATGGATTTTAAGGTCAATTTTGTTATATGTATATATATTTCTGATCTTGATTGAGGTATTGTGAGTGTGTAGTTCATTTTAAAATGCAATGTATAATTAAAAATATAGGTTGTTAATGGATAATCATCAATAATAGTCAAGCTTGTAGTAATATTAGTTTGATTTTCTAGATGTGCATAGATATATTTAAGATAGGCATTCTTCATATCTTTCAAAGACTACAGAACATGGCATTTAATGTTTCAATAACTTAGGACTTTTCATGACAATGAGACACGTCTGCTCCTGGCAGCACCAATCTACTTCAAGAGGAAGATTGGCATCGAAGAGGCTCCTTATGGAGTTGGTTAGCCATTTGGGCAAGAAACTGCTCTTGCCTGGACTGTTATATAAACTGGACACAGAGAACCCACAGAGAGTACTGCTGAACTTGCCTAAAGGTGAGATGATCTTTCGGGGTTCCTGATTCATGAAAAAGTCTGTGAGACATTCTGCAGGACACAGCAGATAGTGACTGAACTGCCTTTGAAATTTCCTGCTTCATGGAAATGTCTGCTGGATATTATGGGCCTGAAGGCCGAAAATGGATGCCCCAATGATACAGAGGAACTTTGGGTGACTGTCCAGGCAGCGAGATGTCTCGGTCATTTCTAGAGTTTTGGAAGTTGCTTACTTCTTGTTTACTTAGGAATATATCCTTCTGGAGTCTTTGACGGAGTTGAAGAATGGATAATCATAGTTATAGTTTTCCATTATTATAATAAAGATATAGTTATAAATATTGTGACTGTAATTCTTGCTTGATAACTGTTTTGTTATGTGTAATTTTACTATGTTAAAATGAAAGCCTTTCTTTTTTGTTTAAACAGAAAAAGGGGAAATGATGGAGGAGGGTTATCTGGCTATTGTGTTATTTTCATTGGTCAATAAAGAGACTGCCTTGGCCCTTTGATAGGACAGAAAATTAGGTAGGTGGAGTAAACAGAACAGAATGCTGGGAAGAGGGCAGTGAGGCAGATGCCATGGAGCCAGCCACCAGGTCAGGCATGCTGAATCTTTTCCGGTAAGCCACCACCTCGTGGTGCTACACAGATTATTAGAAATGGGTTAATCAATATGTGAGAGTTAGCCAGTAACTAACTCTCTAGAGATAATGGGCCAGGCAGTGTTTTAATGAAAAAAAAAAAAGATTCTGTACTGCAGTAGGAGCAGGGGTTCTCCCAGAAGTTTTCCTGGGGTGAACTGACACATGGACTTATTAATACATGTGAGGAAATATGTGTGTGTAAAAGTTCAATTTGTTAAAAAGAAAATTCTGGAAACAGGAGTGGGTAGGGAAAAGAGGAGGGAGGGGATCAGAGGCTACCTCTGAGGAGAGAACTTGGGAGACAAGGAATCTCTTCTGGGGAGGGGGTGGGGCATTCTTTCCTATAAATCTTTTGACTGATTTCTAGTGTTTTCTTTACACACACACACACACACACACACACACACAAAGTTCTTCAGCAAAACTGCACTGGTGACGTGGGACATGGGGAGGGGTGGAGGGGTGCAGTTATGAGGCATGAGGAGGGTGCAGTCATGGGACATGGGGAGGATGTAGTTATGGAACATGGGGAGGGTGCAGCTATGGGACATGGGGAGGGTGCAGCTATGGGACATGGGGAGGGTGCAGTTATGGGACACGGGAGGGTGCAGTTAGGGGACATGGGGAGGGTGCAGTTAAGGGACATGGGGAGGGGTGGAGGGCGCAGTTTGAAGGACCAGGACTGGTAGGAGCACAATGCAGCGGATCAGCTGGCTTGGAATGAATTTGGCCCTGAGTATTCCAGGCATCGCTACTCAAGGAATAAAAATGGAGAGGGTTTCTGGTGGTGGGGAGGGCCCTAGAATCAGACTCAACCTCCAAGGACGGAAAGAAGAGGGTGGAGAAGCCACCTGTCCCTTGGTGACTTCCTTCTGACCCCCAGGCCAGACCATGGCACAAGCTGTCCCTCAGTGACCTCAACAATGCTCAAGGCAGTTACTATAACACTGACCGGAGAGCACCCCCGGGGTGCGGCTGCCAATCTGGCCCTCTGTCCTTTACTACACCTTGGCCTCTCAGGACAGTTAGAGCTTTCACACCGGACTGCGAAGCCCAGCCAAGGCCAACAGGCACGCATGCGCAGTCCCTCTGCAACATCTCACCTCCTCCAACACCCATCTCCACCTCATTGTCATAATGAGAACTTCCCCACACCCAAACTAGGAATTTGGTTTTTGGAGTGCAGCTTGGACTTCTTCCCGTCAATGCTTCTCCTTCTTACTCCTATATACTGTACCTGCCTGCACTTACTGCACTCATAAGTTCCTTGGGGGTTTAGAGATATCTGCCACTCTAGCAGCAAGCCAGTCTCTGCTTGGGTCCACTGCACAGCCTAGTGGCTTACACTGGAGCTTAGAAAAATAGCGTTCACTTGTGACTGCCCTTTCGCCTAAGAACTTTCGATGTGACTGAGTATATAGTTAAATAGAATTAGCATAAATCAAGTGTGCACTGATAGTAAATCATAAAGAAATTTACTTTAAGACATTTCTTCGGTATACATATAGTCTTATCGTTTATTAAACACTGAAACAAATTCAAATGTTAATGAGATGGATGTGCTTGTTGGTTTTCACATGAAGAATCAAGTCCCAGCTGGACATTTGGTGCTGAAGTACACGATGCTTCTTCAACAGTTTCTGGGCTGATTGCTATTTTGATTTTATATTTCGATTTTATAATCATCGGCTATCACTTCACATAAACATGTAGTAAAAAGTGGTAGAAGCATGTTTAGGGACATTTCAGAAATTGTTGGAAATTCCATCCTAATCCCAGATCAAAACTTACTGAATGGTTTTTAGAACAGAACAACTCAAGTCAATCACTCAAACAGTTCTCGGTTGGTTGGTTTGTTTGTTTGTTTTCCTTTTTTTCTGAGACAAGGTTTCTCTGTGTAGCCCTGGCTGTCCTGGAACTCACGCTTTGGACCAGGCTGACCTTAAACTCAAGAGATCCTCCTGCCTCCAGAGTGCTGGGATTAAGTGTATGCCACCACCACCTGGCCCAAACAACACTTACAGTTCTTAAAGTCAAACCTTCTGACAAAACAATCCCGAATTTACTGATTCGATACTTGCCTGCTGAGGAACAGCAGACGGAAATACAAAGAGCCCTGTTTTCCATAATTAAACCACCGTGTTTCTCCAAGAGCAGAGAGCCCTGTCCACATAATCAAAACATACAATCATACAATCACAGCATACAATCCCTCAGTTTAGCTAGCGTTCATTGGCATTGTATGGTAACGGTGTGCACAGCACAGGGTATGAGGTGAATGCTCGGGACCAAGGCTGCAGTGATGTCACTCAACACAAATTGGGCGCGTGCTGACAGAAACACTTCTTAGTGGTTTTGCATTTCTTGGTTGCTTAGTTTTTGCTCAAACCCTGCATTCCGTTATGTGGCCGCTTCTGGGGTCTTGACCGACAGAAGAAGCTGTGGCTGGCCGGGAAGCGGTAGGGCACACCTTTAATCTCAGCACTCAGGAGGCAGAGGTAGGAGGATCTTTGTGAGTTCGAGACCAGCCTGGTCTACAAAGTGAGTTCCAGGACAGCTAGGGCTGTTGCTTGGCACTCTTTTGCCATAGTTTGGAAGCTGATTGTCTGAGATAAAGGTGAGATAAAGATTCTGTACTGCAGTGGGGGCAGGGATTCTCCCAGAAGTTTTCCAGGGACGTACTGACAATGGCTAGATTAGGAGGAGAAAGGACATATGGACTTATTATTACTGAGTGTAGTGGCCAGTAACTCAGTGTAGACCTGTTCCATATATACTGTGTTTTATCGAGAAGGGGAGAAGGGAAGTAGACAAGCTGGCAATCTGAGAAGCAGAGGGATAGAAAATGATACCTGGTGAATGGATGAATGGACTCAATGCACAGACAATAATAAAAATTCTGTAGGAAGTAGAATTGGTGCAGGGGCAGAACCGTCCAGGTGTGTCCACTTTCTTTAATCTTCCTGTAGGTGTGTGTGCCTTCAGTTCATCAAACCTTAACCCAGCGGTTCTCAACTTGTGGGATGCAATCCTTTAAGGGTGTTGGATGACCCTTTCACAGGGGCCACGTAAGACCATCAGAAACCACAGATATTTACATTATGATTCATAACAGTAGTACATTACAGTTATGAAGTAGCAACAAAAATAATTTTATATCTGGGGTCACCACAACATGAAGAGCTGTATTAAAGGGTCACAGCGTTAAGGAATTGAGAACCCTGCCTTAACCAAAGGAACTGATTTTCTTCTTAGTGGTCTGGTCTTTAAGAAGGCAAGGGAATATTAAAGTAAAGCCCAGGTCAACATTTTTTTGGGTTGCAGCAGCCTTTAATTTAACAAGCAGCATAACAGAGCACACTGCTTAGGGAAGATACATTCTGGCCCCGGCAGAGTCCTGTGAGGGCCTATTTCCGGTGTCACAGACAGCTGGCTCCTCATTGTGTCCTTGGTGGAAGAGGTTAGGAGCCTCCCACCACTCCTGCCCCCCCAACTCGACAGAGTCCAGCCTCTCACACCACAGCAACCCCATAGATAGGGAGGGGAGCAAGGGAAGGCTGGAGCCTTCTTATCCACGGTCACTGCCAAGGGAAATCCCATGAACCAGAAGCTGTCTTTTGTTCTGATGGGCATCTTGAATACCAAAGGGACAGTGACAGTGAAGATTATGACGACAGTGGGCTTCATTTTAAGGAGACATAAACCTCAGCATTAGCACGGAGACCTGCGGGTGTCAATCACGTTTTCTGCACACAGAAAACGTTATTAGCTAGCCTTCAGGTGTGAATTCCCTTCAAGCAGGGATTGCTTCAGGGCTTATCAGCGCTGGGATATGCTCTCAGGGCTGGGAGATTAAAATAGCTATTCTCATTTAAACCGTGCTAGGGATTGAACTGGGGACAATGAGCTCCTGTATTCTCCAGAAGGGCAAAGCCTAGAATAAAATGGCCTGAGGTCAGATTCTGCAGCCAGGAGCAGAAGTCTTGGCTGGCTGCTCTCAGAGGGATTTGTCCTGTTTCTTTTCTTTTCCCTGCCACCTCCTGAGGAAGAAAGGTTTTTTTTTCCTTCCTTTCTTTATGTACCTCAGAGTGTGACGGGGAAGTTGAAAAGGATATTTACTCTAACTTTATTTATTGCTGGTAAAGGACTTGGGGGGTTCTCCGCATCGGCTCTGGGAACTGCCTTCCACAATCACATCCAGAAGGGGCCTAGGCTGTCAGCAAAGGCAGGGGCTCTGTCCTGAGCTGAGACATGCTAGGTAGTTTTCTGTCAACTCGACACAAGTTAGAGTCATCTGAGAGGAGGGAACCTCAACAAAGAAAATGCCTCCATAAGATCAGGCTGTACACAGGCTGTATGACACCTTCTTAATTAGTTATTGATGGGGAGAGCCCAGGCCATGGTGGTTGGGGCCGTTCCTGGGCTGGTGGTCCTAGGTTCTATAAGAAAGCAGGCCGAGCAAGCCATAGGAGCAAGCCAGGGAGCAGCCACCCTCCGTGGCCTCTGCATCAGCTCCTTTCTCCGGGTTCCTGCCCTTTTGAGTTCCTGTCCTCATTTCCTTCCACAGGAACAGTAATATAGAAGAGTAAGCTAAATAAACCCTTCTCTCCCCCAGTTGCTTTGGCCATGGTATTTATTATTATTTAGTATTATTTATTATAGCAATAATAACTTTAGGACAGATAAGAAGTCACTTTATGTTTGTGGCATGGATTGAGATAGCACCTGAAGCCTCTAGTAACGATAGTGCATCGCTGGGAAAACGAGCCTCACCCCAAACCGAGCGGTGTTTAAACTGGATTAATAACGCGAGGGTCTAGCGCCACCTAGTGTCTGCTTGGATCTTGCCGTGAATAGGGTGCGCTTTCTCTTTTTCCTGTGAAACTGTCTCTAACCTCCAGTGAGACTGAAGTGAAGGAAATACTTTTTTTCCCCCTTCCGTACAGGGCTGTCCTTCTGCCCACGACGAGAGACTAGAATTTGGCAGGAGATGCTGAATAGCCACAGTTCTAATGTGTCTCAGACAAGATTGTTGGTGGAGGGGAAAGGAAGCAGGAATGACTCACACGTAATATTTAGAGCCTTAGTCTCAAAAGACTGGCTCACATCAAGAAAAAAAAAAACTTGGCTCTATTTTATAGTCCCTGTGCTTTTTCAAACCAGTTTTCAGAGCTCTCAGAACCAGTACAAGGGCTGTTCGCAGAATCCTTCAACCTGCTTGTCACTGACACCAAATCTTGCCCTCGCACCCTGACTGCCCTCTAACTTTATGCTAATTAGAGTCACTATTTGCTGCTCCTTCTCATTAAAATATTTATCATTCAGGGAAACAGCTGCAGAGTGTCTATTAGTATCCCCGTTTCACACCAATCCTCGGGGAGACGGGAGGCACATGACTGCCCCAGTTCCCTAGTGTTAGTACTATGTGATGCACCACCACACTGCACCACACCGCACCGCACCACACCGCACCACACCGCACCGCACCACACCGCACCACACCACATCACACCACACTACACCGCACCACACCGCACCGCACCACACCGCACCACACCGCACCGCACCACACCGCACCACACCGCACCACACCGCACCGCACCACACCACACCGCACCACACCACACCACACCGCATCGCACCACACCACACCGCACCCAGCTTTCCAAGAGGCTTGCCACCCCTAGCACCCTCTTCCCATCTTACTTTAAGAGCCATTTGTTTTTATTTTCTGGGTATGAGTGTTTGCCGGAACAGATCTAAGTGGGTCTGTGTCCCAGGTGCATGCCTTTCGCCTTCAGAAGCCAGAACAGGGTGTTGAATCCCCTGGAACCGATACAGTGGAATTGGAGTAGCAGACAGCTGTTGAGCCACGATGTGGGTGCTGGGAAATCCTCTATCCGAGCAGCCAAGGCTCTTAACCACTGAACGGTTGATCCAGTCCCTGCAGGAGGAGTTTGAAGAGACAAACACCTTTTACTTCACTTCCTGCCCTGGGCCCGTCACTGTGACCCTCAAAGGTGGACTCCTGCTGTATAAACATCTATCTTCCTCAGAACATCTGTCCTGCCAGGAGCCCTCAGCACAGACACTCCCTCGGTCTGCCCTCCTCCAGGCTTGGAAACCACCCCAGCAGAACATCCAGAGCGCCGAGCAAAGGTGCAGTGTCAGGAGAATGGATTTGTCTCTGCCTCCTGCACTTTGGCTTTCTGCAATGGAAAGTTAGGAAAATTCCCTGCTGGCTCCTCCCTTCTGTTCCCTTCCCTCCTGACTCGGTTCACCGGTTCACTGTGCTCCTTCACGGGGACACATCTCTAGAGGAAGGTTAAGTAAGGCCGCTCTCTGGGTTCCCTCCTGGCACAAATTGTTACTTAAGCATCCGGATTCTGAAATAAGGTTTGAGTGGGGTAACAAGCTGCAAGGCCCAACCTTGGCTTCCAGCAACGATGCAAGTTCTCAGGCCACGGTCAGCCTCAGGGGTGGTCTGTGGACACAGGATTAACACCAGGTGCGGGGTAGGGCCTGGGCTCCAGTCTCCTCTGCTCCACTCCAGCTCTGTTGCTTGCTGTCTCACTGACTCAGTTTCCCCTTACCTTCACGCTAACACAGTAGTGGCTCCCTTCCCAGCTTTAGTTTTGCCTTCTCTGGTTTTAGGTTACCCAGGGTCGACTGAGATTTGAGAATATTTTAGTTTTTTTTTAAAAACAATTTGATTAAATTATAATAACATCTCTTCCTCTTTCCTTTCCTCCCTCCAACTCCTTCCAGGTCCCCTGACTCTCAAATTGATGGACTCTTCTTCCCCAATTATTATTGTTACAAATAAGTATATATGTTTATATGTGCATATGTGTGTATACGCTTATATATACAAACATATAAATGCAATCTGCCGAGACTGTTTTGTTTAGTTGTTTACGAACATATGGTTTCAGGGCTGATTACCTTGTATCAAACAGCCAGTTGGGGGGCTCATCCCTCTTGCTACACTGTAGAGAGAAAGAACGGCCTGTAGTTCTTTGTTCACAGGTCTGAACCTGTGAGATGACCCCTTCCAGGTTAGCATGTCTATTGACATTATAGACTTGAAAATATTGAATGTAAAATTCTAGAAACAAACAACCTTAAGTTTTAAATAGCTATTGTTATAATATATTGTTAGAGTTGTCCTATTTTATGGTGAGTTGTTATTGATTTATTACTATACTTAATTTACGCATGTCTATAAAGAAACATGTATTTCTACACAGTTTGGCCCTGTTTCTATTCCGTTAGCCCGATGGGGGGGCCTTGGGACGGCTCCTCCGCAGAGAAGACTGCTGCAGGTGAGGGAACGCTCTGTGGAGCCTTTCCTCTGGGTGCAGGGTTGGTGAAGGGGCAGGGTGGACACTTCAGAGTCTCTCACTTTGCCCTTTCCTCGCCTCCTCCCCTTCCTACAGCAAAGTCTGCCTCCTTCTGCAAAATGGACCCGAGGACACAACACACACACACACACACACACGCACACACGCGCGTGCGCACACACACCATAGCACACAAACCCAACCTCCACACACACCCTCCAGGCCCCGCAGACCACACACATATACCACACACACTCTGTAATGCCTCCCTCCACTCCCCATACCATACGACATACATACATCAAACCCCACACCCCCCACAACTCCCCTCATGCAGTTTCCCATCCTGTGGAACCAGGGCTGTTTATTTTCTAGAGTTGACTCGGAAGACAGCTTTTTCCAATAAAAGCCGGGTGGCCGGGACTGCAGGCACGTCCTTCAGCGGAAGCAGGAAAAGCAGAAGCAGGAAGCCCGATTTGGCATCTAGGATTTGCAGAAGGAAGGGTCCTGGAGGCTATTTCCTGTGTCACTGGAAGGACACAGAGGGGAATTGTTCGTGGCAGCACAGCAAGGCCAATGCAACCACAAGACAGCAATGCAGTTCCGCCTTCTGAGGGGGAGGCACTGGGCGCAGACGCCATTTGACAGCCTCTCTCTGGAGACACCCACTTTGAAAGTCTCTTGATTTCTTCACAGGCTTTTCTAATTTAAGATGCCTCCACCAGCTTGGCAAATGCTGAGCCTCTCCACCAGAGAAGAAATAGCTTGGAGAGGCTCCAGAGGAACAAAGGCCTCATTAGGATCAATCACTTATTCCGAGTACACATGGCCAAGGATCTTTATTGATGAGCTCATAGACAAACGCAGTGGTAATTAAGAATATACTGCAAATGACTTGCACTTAGAAACTCCCTCTGTAATAGAAATTTACTAAATTAAGTCTGAGATTTTTGAAATCAGGTCTTTAAAAAAAATCCCCTCTATTATAATTACCCTCTCCTCCCTGGCACCCACCCCTTGGTAATGTAATTAGTTTAAAATAAGAACCACGATGCAGTTGGTGGTGCTGCCCACTGGTATGGTGGTAGCACTGACTCTAGGAGGCTCTGGTCTCCTGTGACCCCCCACCCCAGGGAAGTGGGAGGGGAGTGTAGGGGAGGGGAGCGGAGAGGAGGGGAAGGGTCATCAAGGCCAGTTAGAGGAGGTGTGGCTGTGTTTGGCCTTCCAGGCAGTCAATTCACTTCTGCTCTGTTTCTCTCCGACCTGGTACAAATTAGCTGCCTTTCTAAAGAAGAAGTGACTGGCCACTTCTCTGCTCCGAACAGAAACTGGGCAAGAGCCAAAGGCACTGGGGAAGATCAGAAACTCATCTCTCTGTCTCAGAGGTCAGAGACACAAACTAGACAGCCTGGGAGCCCAGCCCCTGTCCTCTGTGCTGCAACCATCAGGGTTTCAACTCTCCTGATTTGCCCCAGCAGAGGGCAATGCCCACCCATCTCAGCCTGCCCAGATCCCAGACCGAGACAACTGTACCAGGAACTCCAGCCAAAAAGCAAGCAAACAAACAAAAGACAACCCGGCAGCAGCAGAAACAGTAAAACCAAAATGCTCTCTGGAGGGTCTTGCCACCCTTTAAAAGTGCGTACACCTGAGCCGGGCGGGTGGTAGGTAGAGGCAAGCAGATCTCTGTGAGTTCAAGGTCAGCCTGGTCTACAGAGTGAGTTCCAGGACAGCTAGAGCTGTTACACAGATAAACCCTGACTCAAAACACCAAAAGGAAAAAAAAATGTGTACACCTGTTTTCACGTCAGTAGCTCCTCCCATTGGTGTTTGTAACCTTAAGATATGCTTAATGGAAAAATGTCTGATGTCAGAGGCAAGCTGCAGGGTTGTTTCTGGAGGCTCCATTAGATAATGAGATAAATACAGGTCCTGGCAATCTTTCTCAGGATAAGCCCTGACTTGCTGATCCAGGTTCCCATCACGGTTGGTGCCGAGTCAACGTTAGTTAGGTGAATGAATTAATGACTCTTGTCAAAAACTTCTGGGCCCTTCTTAGTGGAATGGGAAAATGCTTTACTTCCGGGTCTTGAATTGAGGATCCTGTGGCCAGATGCCAACCTATGGCTGCTGGGTCCACTCAACCAGCCCTGTGCACTGTCTGTAGGAAACATGTCAGCAAGCGCTCGGTTGTCACAGTGCTGCTGGCCAGGACCATATCTGACCATTCCACTTCATCTTCACGCACAATGCCCTCAGCTGGCACCCACCGAATATCAGCTGAGCGACTTTACCATAGCCAGTCAACGTCCAGCTTAAATATTACTACACCAGACAACTGAACCGCCCCCGCACCCCCCCTCCCCACGTCAAACACTGAACCTTGCCCCACCACCTCTAGGGGCTTCCCTCTCTGTGCTACCCACATGCTTTATCTTCCCAAGCCATCTCCTAGCGACTTTACCCACACTGGGTCACACTTCCACTCAACCCTCTATTCCTTGTAATCCCAGTCATGCCTCACGGTCAGTGGAAATACCACTTTCCCGGGGAGCCTCATAGCTCAAAGCCACTCTGTCTCTCCAGCCTGCCACAGCAGAAGGCCCCATGGGCCTGAATGACGTATTCTTTAAGTCCTGGAATGTACGTTTTCTCCTCTTCGCTGGCCGAACTCCTTGAAGACAGCAAGCCACTCTCCGGCTTCTCACACAGCTCATGGGATCTGTTTCAACATAACTTTATAACTCGAGGGAGCTAAAGATGCCGCTATTGGTCTGGACAGGCTCCATTCCACTCAACAAGACCCTGATAAGCGTCCCAGAGTACTTGGCTCTGCACGCAGTGCTGAGGGTCCAAAAATGGAATAAAACACAGAAACGCACCTGGATTCATGTCAATTTTATATTTCGTGTTCTACTGTCCTTTCAGACACTCAGGTATGCAGACAACTGGACAACCTTCCTCATCTAATCAAAGGAGAGGTTCCTACCATTAAAACTAAATGCCAAATGCTCGCCTTGATTTAGTGTCTCTGAGACTTGGAAGGAAGTGTCCTTTTCAGGGATGAGCTACATGATATAATTCATTGAGATCACGTGAGAAGCAGATGAGAGAGAGGACAGGCCTTTTAAAATGCCAATTATTAAACTACAGAACCGCTCTGAGAATGTGCACTCAGTAGAGAGGGTCTCCAAGACCCCCAGCCCATCCTCTACGTGGTCTTCCTGGGTCACACGCTCACGTCCTCCCCCACCCCCAGTCCCGCTGGTCTGTTATGGGTCACTAACACAAGCTACCTTTGTGAATTGGTCGATAGTGACTCATTGCACTGAGAGAAGCTATGGGAACTGGCCGCAGCTGGGCTCTGACATGTTAGGACCCCTCTGTCCGTCTACTCATCACTCGGCACAGCTGTGCACCTTAACCCGCCTCCCACACCCACATCGGGATTAAAGTCATCTTGGTCAGCCCTATCCAGGCTTCATGACCACTAAGGCCACGTGGAATGGGAGAGGGGCTGTTACCCAAGGAAGTGTGGGTGCCTGGCATTTTCACTACAATGGTCAGCAGACACTATGCTGCAATGACAAGCCAGACATTGAGCTAGAGAGCCACACAGAGCCCAGAGCTCACTCTGTCAGCAGGTCCCACATAAGACATCTGCCTGCCGTGCAAATGAAAAGGCAACACAAGTTGCTTTCCCCGCTGCTGCCACTTCATTGCTGGCTTTGAGACGTTGAGAAATATGACCTGGGCTCTGTGGAATACACTCATCGTCTCCTTAGGACCCGGAAGCCAGTGGGTCTTCTCTGTACGGCTTGTCATGAGACTAAGACCACAGTGTCTAGTTGTTCATCCTGGATAATTTAAATTAAGCTTGTATCTCTCTGTGAATCTACATAGAGGAGAGAGAAGCCTCATCATACTAAGAGGATCCTCATCCCCTGTCCCATCACATTTTAATACACGTCCTAGCCAGGTACAGTGGCTCACACCTTTAATCTTAGCACTCAGGAGGCAGAAGCAGGCAGATCTCTGAGCTTGAGGCCAGCCTGGTCTACAGACAGAGTACCAGGACAGCCCAGGGCTTCATAGAGGAACCTTGTCTCTGATTAACACACAAAACAAATTGAAAAAGGGCACACATTCTCTGGGATAGCATTTAAAAGGTCAAGTAATCCAGTTAGTTGAGACTAAGAGCTACAACTCTCCCTCCATCCCGCAGAACATCTGCCATCTGGAGGTGTTTTTGTAGGTCCTGCAGCCCACCAAATGAAGCATCTCTCCTAGTCAGCTTTATTCCACAGGCACTTATTGCCGGCATTTCCCTCCGGAAGAACCAAGCTTTGAGACTCATTGGCTTACCAATACAGGAAAGTGGGTCATACAGGGGCTGGCTGCTGCCTTTTCCAGGAGTCCTCTGCCCTGCCAAGAGTGTGGCTTCTTGGGTGCAGAGGTCTCTCAGGTTAAGATCAGTCCCCAGTGTTCCCACTACGCTGGTGATAATGGCTGGCACAGCAGGTGCATAATAAATGAATGCCGTTCCAGTCTCAGGTGACGAACAGGGAGTTATTGGAGTCAGCTGGTTACTCTGGGCTGAGGTTACCATGAATGCTGTAGGCAGCAGGGACCATCCTTTGCTCGTGAATTTGAGACACCTGCAGTTTTCATCCCTGGCTAAAGTGGAGGGGTCTTTCTCTGATCTTAATACACATGTCAACTCACTGGGCAAATACTGTCGTAATCGCTTCCAACCGCCAACTGTCTACAAACTTAAAATTAAGTGTGTTGACTGCAGACGCCACGTCTGTGGCAGAGAACATCCATGTAAAGTCAGACAGGCAGAGTTCAATGACCCCACATCCAATAGCATCCTGAACCTTGACATTTGCATGACACTGTCCTGGTCTAATGTCACTGAGTCAGGTAATGATATAGAGGGGCGCGACCATCATCTCCGTTCTACAATGGAGAAAGGTGGTTTTGGAGGGACTTACCCAC
This sequence comes from Myodes glareolus, assembly GCF_982192425.1. Classification (NCBI taxonomy): domain Eukaryota; kingdom Metazoa; phylum Chordata; class Mammalia; order Rodentia; family Cricetidae; genus Myodes; species Myodes glareolus. Next base: position 90,040,721 of record NC_142033.1, read on the forward strand.
ATGGCAACTAGTTAGTTCAGGGCAGAGTCAGGACTCATAGGCATCCTCATGGCTTCAGGCTTGATGTTGTCTTTGAAAGACACACAGCCCTATACCTCAGACTAACTGTTCTTCAGGGACAGAATCATCTTGAGGGATAAATGTTGTATATTGCTGCACTCTGTAAACTGTAAAGCACCACGCGCCTTTTCTGTTACTATTGCTCTTACCTCCAACTCAAAGTCGCGTGCAAGCAGGCAGCATTGGACGGCTGAATGCTTTTTCTTCCTGCCCCAGCAGTCCTTAGTGAATACCCACTTTGTATTGTCTACATTAAGATGAAAAGAGCATCCCAGGACGCTCATGATCTTGTTATCTTCAAAAATTAACGAGGACTCACCCTTCTCCGGGAGTCCCCTTTTGCTTGGTGGTTTGGTGTGCTGACTAGACATGAGTTCATTTTGGAAGAGAGAATCTCAGTGGCGAGAACGTTCTCACCAGACTGGCCTGTGGACAAGCCTGCAGTACATCATCTTGACTGGTGACTGAAGTGGGATGTCCCGGCTCACTGGGGGAGGTGCCGCCCAATGAGCTGGTGGTCTTGGATGCTGGAAGAAGCCAGGCCGAGCAAGTCATGAGGAGCAAGCCAGTAAGCAGCATTTCTCTATGACCTCTGCATCGGTTCCTGCCTGGATTTCCTGCAGGATTTCCCTGGATGATGAACTATAAACTATAAGGTAACATATACCCTTTCTTCCCCAACTAGCTTTCAGTCATGGTGTTTTATCACAGCAATTGTAACTATAGCTAAGACATCTTGTTTCTTTGGAAAACAAGATGAGGTGAAGTTTATGCCATGTGATCAGCGGCCTGGGTCATGAGGGCAGCCAATAGTGAAGATAAAGCTGCCCAGGCTTTAGGGTCACTTCCCAGAGAGGAAGGAGGGTGCCACCTTCGTATTAACAGTAACAGTGAGGCAGAGCCCTCAGCTTTCCAGGCCACAGGGCCTCTGGTAAGCTACTCAGCCTTGCTAAGGCTGTTTCTTCGTTCTGATAATAAGAGAAAAGCATGTGGGTCAGTGCCTAGCACACAGCAAAACATCAGTCAAGGGCCAGCCAAAGGCAGTGGGAGCCATGTCTCTGCTGCAGGTCATGCGCACTAGTGTGCTGGGGGAGAGGAGGGGCGAGCCATTTATCAGAATGAGAGGAGATCCTTCAGGCCCAGGAGAAGGAGAAGGAACCCTCCTTGGGGAATCAGGAGCCAGCTGCTGCTGCCCACAAAGCCCTGACTTACCAACCAAACCAAGAAAGTGTAGTGGTGAGACACCGGGTAAAGAAGCTTCAATGCCGTTTCCTCATTAAAATTGATCTTCCTTGAGGATGAAGAACAGCCATGGTGTTATCATTCCATTATCTCATCAGATCTCCAAAACAGCCCAGCAAAGGGCCTAAGGAAAAGACTGTGCCCGTTTCACAGACAGTGAAATCCACCAGGAGGTGAAGCCATTTGACTAAGATTATGGAATCCAGTGTACACTAGAGTTTGGGGTGCCATTGTTTCAAGAACACCTTGGTGGAGAAAAGTAGGGGAGGGGAAGCACTGTCTGCTGCTCTGCTCCCCAACCCTGCAAACCTTCCACCAGCTCCAAACGCTGGGCATTCTCTCCTACCACGGGCTTTGGCACATTCTGCTCCCTGTCAGGAGTGCCGATGGTTCCCACTCTATTGCCGGGTCCTTCCCCGATCAATGCCTCCTCTTCCTTCTGACATCAGCTCCTGCAGGATGTCTCCTTCACTGGAAGTCTGGGGCAGAGCCCTTAGATACATGTATCTCTTCCACAATGCTGCCTGCCATTGTTGGTAACTGTGTTGGTAAGAGTGTGGTCTTTTTCTTGGGTCCATCAGCAGAGGCGCTCCTGGAAGGCAAGTTCCCTGTCCACTCTTCTTCCCCATGTGTTTTCAGTGCTCGGCAACCCAATGGCTATTTATTTGGAGAGTGAACCTGGAAGATGTGTGTATATGGGGCAGGTCAGGGTCCTCCTGCCTTCTTCCCTGGATCCCCAGCAGGCAAAGCATTGGAGGGGCCAGTCTGATGGAGCCGTTTCAGCACTAAGTCTGATGGAGCCATGGGGTTCTGTTGCCATGTACCACGGTCAGTGATACTCCCAACACTGTGCTCTTTGTAACCCTCATGCTAGCCAAAAGGGACTCCTTCAGTCTATGTGTAGCTTGGGTTTTTATGAAGTGAGTTATTCCGGGGATCAGAAAGCGCTATAAAAGTAAATTTCAAAGTCTGCCAGAACTGGTTGTGACTCTAAGGCTCTATTTGTTCTGTCCCTAAAAATTGCAATTTGGAAGGAAATGTATTTAATGTGTGTCTTTATTGAAGGTACTTAAGCACTGGAAATGTAACTGAATGTTCTTCCAAACCCTCTAGAAAAGGGGTGATATTGTGTTTGGAATGTTCTCTTTGCCCCCACACCACACTGTTCAGTCACCGGTCCAACAGAGAACTCCAGTAGCAGAGACCTGTGTTCTCAGAGGGGAGGGGCCTTGCTGCTTCGATAGACAGTCTTCCTGAGAAGGCTGTGCAAAGGAAGCGCTCTGACCCACCACATCTCCTCCAGATGCCTGAATCAAGCTAAATTCTTCCCTGTGTAAGAAAAGCCTGGAATGGTGTGAGGCCATTTAGTAGTACCAGGGACTTCTTTTTTTAAAACCCACGGAGTTAGTGGTTTGTTTGTTTGTTTGAAAGGTGAGTTTCAGAGACTCCTCACAGGAAGGGGCGGCTTCCAATAGTCACTTTCCTGGGATAATTCTGCCTACCAGTCTGCCATGACCCTGTGTCTTAGATCATTCTGGACTGTTTGTATGAATCTGCTTTCTGTTGCTATGACAAAATTTCAGAGGCTAGAACTTTATAAAGGACAGAGGTTTATTTGATTCGTGAGTTTGGTGCCTGGAGAGTCCAAACAGTGTCACACAAGCCTTCTGGCTATGATGTCACAACATGGCAGAGACAGGGAAGGAACCAGATACCTGCAGACAGGAGCAAATGTGTGACTGCACTCTATACCATTCATTTTTATGAAAACTAACTGGGATCCCTCGAGAGCGACACCAGTCCCGCCAAGGGCAGCATCCTAGATGCTCTCTCTACCTTCCATGGCTCCGCGTCTTAAATGAGACCAATCTTCATCCCATGAACCGTGAGATCCCTGTAGCAGACCACCACAGATTGTGTGCTTTAAAATGAGCAGAAATTCATGCCTTGTGGTTCTGGAGGCCGGGAAGTTCACAGCTGAGGGTTGGTATCTGATAAATTTTCTTGCTGTGTCATCCCATGGTGGAAGAAAGAGACAGAGACCCATCCCTTCATAAGGAACAACTAACCCTCTCCTGTATCTACTGCAGTCCACTCTCGGGGACAGATCCCTCACAGGGTAAACCCACCCCTTGAGGGCACTACCTCTTTATGCCATTACAAAGGCAGTACCATATCAATGCGGGTTTGGGAAGACACATATTCAAACCACATCACACAGGTCCTGTCTCGATGCTTGCTTCTCACTGGAGAGGGTTTCTCTTTAGCAGTAAGAGACGGTTGGATCTGGAGACTATGGCATAAAGGGTTTAGTAACGACAGAAAAATCATGACACATCCTGACTGAGTGAGGTCACTTTTACCACATTCATGTGACTTTCAACCACAGTGGGCTTTTGCTGCTAACCTGTAGCTGAGCTTTTGACATAGGAGTAGAAGTGGGAGCCAGAATAAGGCAGTTTTAAGTCAATGACACAGAGCATTCCCTTCTAAATTCACTTTGAGTAGCCTGGGAGATCTGCAGGCAGATGAAAAGAAGCTGACTTAACTGCGGGCTCTCTCTCCGGTAGGATCACTGTAAAAACCCAAGGGTTTAGGCAAGTGTATAGCTAGCAGAGAACTGTATGGGACTGCCTCTTGGCAATGATTCGGATGGATATATGGATGGATGGATGGATGGATGGATGGATGGATGGATGGATGGATGGATGGACACATGGAAGGATGGATGGATGGATGGATGGATGGATGGATGGACAAATGGAAGGATGGATGGATGGATGGATGGATGGATGGATAGATAGATGGCTGATGGATAGACAGATGGATGGACGAACAGATGGACAGATGGATGCACAGATGGATGGGAGAATGGATGGGAGGATGGATGGGAGAATGGATCAATGGATGGATGGCTAGACAGATAGATGGATGGACAGATGGATCCACCTATGACAGAAACTGTTGGTACCCTGCCTGTTATTCTCTCTGCTCTTTCACTTGAAAGACTGCTCACCCCACATGCCTTCTGCTATCTCTGAGTTGTTGGGGAGTCTTTATGCATAAGAGATGGGAAAGCAGAGTTTATGTCCAGGAAGCAACCTGGACATAACTGCCTGGGGACCCTAGCTTCCCTGTACCTCCGCTGAGGTGATTTTGGGGCATGTGGTGGGATTAGATCTCAGTTGTCCTCGGTGGCCACAGTTTGATAGCGCATCCTTTATTCACGTCCCTTCATTGTTTGACTCCAGTGTCTTCTGGATTTGCCTTTTAAGTGAACTGATAGTTTTCATACTTCGGGAGAACCCAAACTCACACATCCATGTCACTGACTGCTCTAAGCGTGTGACCAAACAGTCCCCAGGATTGCCTTGACTCTCTGCCTCCTAAAAACAGGAATAATCTAGTTAGGAGAAAGGTTGAGTTTAAACTACTGGCACTGGGCTTCTAGTAAGCCCTATCAAAGAGCAGGCACGAAGCTTCGCCTCAGCTACGCACAGCCTCCTTTTTATTTCTTTGCCCTGAATTGTTATGTACTATATTGTAGAAACACCACTTTATTCTTGAGTAACAACTGCTAAACTCTTATCTTACTTAGTATCCAATGAAGCTCAGCATCATACCAAGGCCGCACAGGCTGAAGAACTAGAAGGATGACATTGTCAGACCCACAAGCCTGTTTTCCTTGTGTTTGCTTCTTCATCGCCCTTCTGCAATAACAGTTTTGCTAAAGGAACTGACTTTAAGAGTCTTGCTGCCTTTCCTCTGGTTATGCAGTGTCCAAATGCTGCCTGGGTCTAGAGAGCAGCCACAGGGGTATCGGAGACGTGAAGGGTTTTTAGGCTTTGCTTCATCAGAATCCCGCGCAGCACTTTCTGTTTGGGGGATTCTTGGGGCCCACCCCAGAGCAATTGCAGGCAGTGTTCAGGCAGCTGCATCTGGGTGGCTCTGGTGTGCAGTCAGGAGGGGGATCACTGATGGGGGGGATTAAGCCATGAGTGTCACAATTCTGGACAATAAGGAAAAGCTAAAAGCATTGTTGACGGTAGCCCCAGGTGACAGCACAACGCAATCACAGTCACTGCATCCGTTCCTGGCTTCTTACCACTATGTCCTCACTCATCCCTCCTTGCACTTGAGCCAAGGTACTGCACAGGAGCCCCCTCAGCGCGCATGCGTGCAATCATCTAACATAGCCAAGCCCCCTTCTCCCCAAAGACCTATCAAATTTTTTATGTTCTCATTTGCAAGTTTGGGTAATGGAACCTTATATATTACCATTTTCCTGTCTCCAATTTTAGTTTCCCTGTCTCTAACCTATGTGATTCATGCTCCTTCAGTTATGACCTCAGCCATGGTTGACTGAAATTGCCTTAGTGCCTGGATGCAATTCTGAGGTGTTCCTCATCCTCAGAAACAAAGAAATCAAACTGTAGCCTGCACGCCAGGCCATGCAGTTGTGACTGGCCATTGCTTAATTACATGCTAGCCGCTGTCAGGTTTAGGACTCTGGAGAACTTCTTTAAGCCTCACAATCTTCCCTCATAAAACCTGGAGAAATCACAATGACCGTTTGAGACTCTGAGCCACGGTGACACCGCTTGTGTAGGTCCCTGAGAGCTGAGATATTTACATACTTAGTGTGGACACTATTTAGCTAGGGTCTTCACCCCAGCTCCTGGCATAAGCTCCTTCCCCTAGGAGTTGCCTCAGTCCAAACTCCACCTCCGAAAAAGCCGGCCAAATGGTGACCCCTCCCCAGGGAAGATCAAGAAAGCCCACCAAACAGTAACCCCTCCCTGGGGAAAGTCAAGACCATGCCCACAGGCTATTTAAACTGTCCCCAGAGAGTGAACACATGGTCTCTAGGTTTCCTGCGGCCTCCCTTTCTCTCTCTTCCCCTCTTCATGCCCCCCCCACCAAGTATTGTCATCTATTAAACATGGGCATCTTTTAATTTGGTCTGATTTGGTTTGATTGGGATTATTTGCATCAGCTGGCTGTGAGGTTCGTTTAAAGAAAATACTTAACATTTGGAGGTCCCACAGGGGGCGGGCTGTTTTTCCCATGGGCCCAGGGCCATGTGTTGGAAACCTCCTTTCTCTCTCGTACTCTCCGCCAGGCTAAGATCGGCTGCATCTCAGTGAGTTTCCCTTTTGGAGTAGGTGCTGCTAGGGCCTGGGGCACATTTATGTTTATTTAACTTTGTTGATTTTCAGGTTGTCCTGTTGGAGACACGGGTGCCAGGTGCCCATGCAAGCAGTGAGACAAATCTCGCTGAGGTGAGATGGAATGGGTAGAGATGTCTCCCACGCTGAGGTGGGATGGAGTGGGTAGAGACGTCTCCCACGCTGAGGTGAGACGGAGTGGATAGAGACGCCTCCCACGCTGAGGTGGGATGGAGTGGGTAGAGACGCCTCCCACGCTGAGGTGGGATGGGGTGGGTAGAGACGTCTCCCACGCTGAGGTGGGATGGAGTGGGTAGAGACGACTCCCACTCGTTTCTCACGATTCCCCGTTTCTGAGTCAAGAGCCCCGTCACAGTGGGCACACTGTGATAGACTGGAGTCCCAAGATTTGGCATAGACTCCTAAATGGGCTCTTGCGATTCAAGCCTGATCTCTAAATGCTGATGGGCTGCCTTTTACAAAAATCCCTTTAAATCGGGGCTAACTTCTAACATAAAAGCAAACAAGGCTCCAAAAGCCTATGGCTTCTGGATACTGAGCTCCTGCCCCCACTCCCTGCTCCCCTCCCCGCTTCTCTAGCTGTTTCTCTCTCACATCTCTACAACTGATCCGGATCTGTTCCCCCCCCCACCCCATTCTTGCACTCTAAAATCGTGTAGTTCTCCCATCCTTATGTTTTCATTCCCTCTTGCAGCATCTGCTAATCTGGTCCTCAATGGGACCACCTCTGTGCTTCCCTGGCTTCTGCCGCTTGCCTACACCGGGATTTTTAAGTTGGTCAGCTGACACAGGTTCCGAAAAGAGTTTTATTTGTCTGTCTGTTAAAATAATGTGGCCACAGTGTGCTTGTTTTATGTCTGTGTGAGCATATGGGTGTGTTTCCACAGTATGCTTGCCTTATTTCTCTGTGTGCATGTGTGCGTGTTTTAAGATTTGTAAAACTTGTAACTCCAGATTACAACAGCTCTGGAAAAATACAAACACGTGGGTAACTTCCATTTTGACCACACTGCCACCTTGGGTAAGAGCACACCCACATGTGCTAGTATATTTTGACTTCTTAAAATATTCCTTTTAATCTTCTTACATTTACTAGCATTGGTAAGCTGCAACTAATTGGGTAAAGTACATGTCTAAATTTAGCTTATATGTCTAATTTAAATATAACTGGTAATGGTACCCAATTATCAAGTGGCTTTACAGATCTTGAGTATGGCATTTAACAAAAGAGCTCCTAACACAGAGACATGCCAGCTCTTGCAGCATCCTATAGCTCCTCCAAAAAGATGCATAGTTGCAAAAGACCTTCCACGTAGAGGCTTGCTTTTCTGCTTGGCAAAGCCACCTGCACAGCAAAAAGTGGCCTTCCATCTCTTCAGCTTCCTGAGTGTAACACCCTGGGGAATTGATCCTCTTGTCCTGCCAAGACAGGTAGACAGATTTCCCCCACAGGAAAATCTTTGGGCCTCTTGTACTCAGCAGCTACTGGCAAGCATTGCTTCTAAGGCTGGTATTCTCCAAGGACTAAGGAGAGACTTGGGATTGCCTGTGTAGCTAAAAACTGTCTCATTTCTGCTCATTTATCCCTCTTAGATCTGTCTACTGGCATTTGATGACTTAAGGTACTGGTAGCTCATTATCTCATTTGTTAAGTTTCCTACTAAAAATACAGGCAGCTGTGCCTCTTTCACAGGCTTCGTAGTCCAGGATTAACAGGTTTCAGGTGTGTCTTTAAATTCCGAGTTCTCATTTCCCTTTAATTGTCTTCTAAAATATTCCTATTCCAGTTGTCTTACAGATACCTGCAGGCTCCTGAAAAAGTTCTGCTGCTTTATTAAGAAATCTGGTCCGGCAAAAACTAACAGTCTAGTCTCCAGAGCTTATTTTAACCCCACCCATTTTCAAGCATATTTTACAGGTCGCTCCTGCTGTCTGGGCCAAGACCAACTTACAAAGTGCTCTCCAGACAATGCCAACACCTACACCAGCTCCTGGGACTTCACCATGGCCACCCGCCTTCTCGTCTCCCTCAAGAAACAGTTGCCTGAGATCTCCAGGATGACCGTAAACTGGATGCCACTCCAGCGACACCTCTTGCTGAGCATGAACCCACCAACTCCCAATGCTCCCATGTGGCCCCACGCACACAGGAAGTAGCCAGTCTTGCTCCTGGCATAAGCTCCCTCCCCTGGGAGTTGTCTCAGTCCAAACTCCACCTCCAAGAAAGCCCACCAAATGGTGACCTCTCCCCAGGGAGAGTCAAGAAAGCCCACCAAATGGTAACCCCTCCCCTGGGGAGGTGGAAAACACGCCCACAGGCTATTTAAACCGCCCCCAGAGAATGAACACGTGGTCTCCTGGTTCTGTGTGGTCTCCGCTTCTCTCTTTTCCCTTCTCCATGTTTTTCCAGGGCCACCCAGAAGTATTACCATCCATCTAACATGAGCATCTTTTAATTCGGTCTAATTTGGTCTGATTGGGATTATTTGTGTCGGCGGAGAGGTTTGTTGGACAGAAAATACTTAACAGACACCCATTTGGTTTTTTTTCTAAGAAAACAGTCTAGTTTGTGGCTTTCTACTATTTTTTTTCTTTTCTTGGTTTGTTTTTGAGACAAGATTTCATTATATGGCTCAGGCAGTCGTTACAGCTTGATATCCTTCTGCTCCAGCCTCCTGACGCTGGGATTACATAAATGGGCATGTGACGTTTAAATGAGTAGCTGGAACTGGCCATGCCTCTCAGTGGGTCGAGGGCTTGCCTCGTGTGTGCATGAAGCCCTGGTTTGAGTCTCAGTACTATGTAAAACCTGGCTTGGTAGTGCAGCTCTCAGATGCCACACTGGGGAGGTGGGTCATCCTCAGCTGCTGCCATAATGAGTCGAAGACCAGTCTTAGCTTCACAAGACCCTGTCCAAAAAAATTGCCAGTTTTATGTTCCCCCCTTTTTCCTCCAGAACCCCAAACATCATTCTCCTGATCTGAGGGACTGATGTCGAACCTTGAGTTTCTTCTCTCACTATCTCGTCATTACTAGATGGGGCTCCCTGGCCAGCAGAGAGAGATCTAAAGCCACAGGTTTTGGAAAACAAAGTGGCCTGGGTCCTGGAGTTCATCAGTTCTTCAGAACAAAGAGCTGGTGTGGGTTCTTGGGCGACCTATGACACTCGCAGCAAACATCGTCCACGATGCAGCCCAACCTTCGGCTGGGAAGACAGTCTGCCCTTTGTAGGCAAGTGAACATGATCATTTTCTTTCCCTAAATTCTTTAAAAGGGCACAGAGGTCGTCATCTGTCTTTGTCACGCTTCTCAGAGCACCAATGCAGTCTCCAAGCTGAAGAAGCCAAGATCCAGGGGCTACGCCTCCTGGGGCTTCTGGGGGCCCTCTTTGGTTTGCCTCCAAGAAGCTAACACAGGCCTCTGTGACTGGGTTCCCGGCAACAAGAGGGGGCTGTGACTATGTATGGAGCCATAGGAGAGGTCACAGAGAGAGGAGACCAGCACTGACGGACAGCTGGCCTGTGCCAGGCACATGTCAGATCCTTTGCCCATGCTGGAAGCCTGGAGGACAGCTGCAGGGCATGGGAGCATGGCCACACAGGGAATCCTGGAGATCCGGACGAAGTCCCCAGCTCCCAGAGACTCCCACTTAAGGGGAAGAATGATTCCTTACATCACCCGTGACAATGACTGGCAGCTGTGTCACAGGATTTCACTCTTTTTTTTTTCTATAGCTGAACCATCCAACAGAACCTTCTGCCCTTATGAAAATCTTCTAAATCTACATTCTCCAATATGGTGGCCACGAATACTCAAAATGAGGCCGAGTTGAATGAAGAACGGAACTTTAAATTTTATTAAATCTATTTAAATTAAAATAGTCACACGTAACTAGCAGCTACGATATTAGACCCTGTTCTTTTTATTTGCTTGCTTGCCTGCATTGCTTTACCACTGAGCTACACCCCAGGAGACCCAGAGAGGGTCTTTCTACGACGGTTCTAATTCTGAGCCATATACACGGTCATCTGAAAAATAAAGACTACATTTTTAGTGACTCTCTCAGAAATGTGGAAAGTTTGGGTTCATAGATGTAAGGTTAGGTGATAAAGGGCATTTCGAGGTTATGCCTCCAAGGGAATGGTTATGCCTCCTCTGTGGCCTTCTACTCCTTCCTTCCTGCTGGACCAGGATGTGTCCGTGAACATCCAGAACTGGGAGATAAGGAGAGGGAAAGAAAGAGAAAGCAGAACCATGGGGTTAAGAATACCTGGATCCCCAAAGATGACTTCAGGCAGTACTGTCCGACTCTATTGCCAAAATCTACATGTATGAGAAACTGAGACTCCAGCTCATTTAAGGACCTGTTGTTATTTTGTGTTTCTGTGACTCTGGGTCACACTTATCTTCGATCCCAGCTAATATATTATCCTCCTGTCTCTTACGGAAATGGATTAAACAAATGTCTTACTATAATTTTGACTGTGATTTCAAAGCTCCTGTCGTTATGTGGTTTAAGGGCAGAGATGTAAAGCAAGGGGCCTCTGCTGAGAAGTCACCTTGGCAGGCTGGCGCTTTAGTGGGAGAGGAAAATGGGGGCGCTAAGCCCCATGCATAAGGAGAAGACTGGGTGATGATGGCTGAGAAGTAGTATCAAGGAGAGACTTAAGAATGATATGGTGGGGGCTGGAGAGATGGCTCAGAGGTTAAGAGCACTGACCGCTCTTCCAGAGGTCCTGAGTTCAATTCCCAGCAACCACATGGTGGCTCACAACCATCTATAATGAGATCTGGTGCCCTCTTCTGGCAGGCAGGCAGACATGGAAGAATGTTGTATACATAATAAATAAATAAATCTTAAAAAACAAGATATGGTGGGGCTGGAGAGACAGCTCGGCAGTCAAGAGCACTGACTGCTCTTCCAAAGGACCTGGGTTCAATTCCCAGCTGCCACATGGCAGCTCACAACTGTTTGTAACTTCAAGATTCGACACCTTACACAGACGTACATTCAGGCAAAACACCAATGCACATAAAAATTAAATATATATATATATATATATATATATATATATATATATATATATATATATATATATAAAGAAAAAAGGACGATATGGTCAACAGGAAACTTCCTATGGGAGCCATAACCATGGGCGTGAGTTTTCTCAATGCTGGCCTCTGTTGTCCCCAGGCTGAGCAGAGAGGGAGAGAGCTGGGGTGTGGGGAGATGGCTCAGAGAGTAAGAGCATTTGCTGCGCAAGCTTGAGGACCCGAGTTTGCGCCCACAGCACCCGCTTAAGAAGTCAGGCATGGCTACAAGTACCTATAATCCCTGTGCTCAGGGATGGGGGTGGGGCAGAGAAGGAGGATTGCTTTCCGACCACCAGCGCAGCCAAACCGGAGCAAGCTTCAGGTCCAGTGAGAGCCTGTCTCAGGGGAATAAGGGCGAGAGCGATGGATGAGGACACCTGGTGCCCTTCCCTGGTCTCCGTGCACGCATATACCACACGCACATACACTCACGTGCGTACACACTGGAGCGCGCACACGCACAAATAACAAAATTGAAAAGAAAAGAATAAAAGTTGGAGAACAAAGCCAAGAAACAGGGTCAGCTCAAGTGCGCAGAGTCCCAGCAGAGGGCCACTGGGAGACGAGGAAGTATCCCGAAAGTCCCTCGGCCCACGATGGGAGGGACGTGCTGTTTTCCAGCACACGTGGCGCCCAGATTTCTGCAGAACTATGTGGCCTGTGATAGCCGTGCAGCTAACACTAGGCTCTCCGGCGCCTTCTTTTCTCCTACAGCCACGCCCCAAAGCGGCGCAGCAAGGGCCAGGAGAACGGTTTGCCTGGTTTGAAGAGGAATCATTTCTCTTACATTGGAACACACAGCCATCTAAAGAGTGAGAAAAATCTGTAATTGGTCAGAGGCCAAGATGGGTTTGGGCATTCTGGGTTTGAAACAAACTGGCACTCCACATTCCAAATGACTCCCGGGGCAGAATGTGTGCCACTTGCTGACCGGTCAGCAAGTCAGAGCTGCTAACTAGTAACAGCTCTGCTAACTAGTAACATACATCCTCATCGTCTAGGTGCTCAAGTGATGAAACTTCAAGGGCTGCAGCTGGGGTACCAGGATGGTGGGCAGCGTCCCTATGGCAACCCGCCCACATAGGGTCATCTCTATTTGGGTTTAGTAACAGGCTGAGGGTTAGGATGCCCTGTAGAAAGAATATTTGAGAATCCCTTTTGCTGGCAAATATCTCTTTGTGTTGGGGGTGGGGTGGGGTGGCATGGCAGCTATAAGGAAGTCTCTGTCCTCGGTGTACGTATCTCTTCATCAACTCACTTAGAAGACACACATGGCTCAAATCACAGAGGTAAACTCTTTCCTAAACACATAAGCTATTTGATATTTTTAGTAGTTTAGATTCTAGACAAACAGGATTTATTATATTTTGCATGGAAACTGGCCATTTGAACCTTTACATTAAACCTTCACCCTACTGACTGTGTGTCTTGTTAGCGTTGCCATCCATTGCTTATCGTTCCCAAGTGGCATGTTTTTATAGAGACTTGAATTTTGGAAGAAAACTGAATTTTAGCTCGATGCACACATCTAGTTATGCTGCACACCTGCTTCACTGATACTTTATGTAAAACATAGTAGGATGCCCTGACTGGAGACTGTATGAAGTCCATTTCTGTGTCCTTCTGAGGTTAGTACCAGGGACGTGCATATCTGCCAGCTTGACTCTTCATTACCAATCCTGTCAAGTAAACACGCACCTGATTCTGAAAGAAGGAAACAGCTTCCATTTTCGGGTAATTGATCTCTCTCACAATAGGAGAATTATCTGATATTGGCTTCGCATGACCCAAAATACTTCAGATATGATGGCGTTAATTGTAAGGGGAAGAGATCCAGGATTGTCGTCTGTCATGTGAGGATCCTTGTTAAATTAACCATGCATTTCCAATTCTGTGTCTTAGTGTCTGTTGAACTGTGTCATATCTCTGTCGGGAGGGAAGGAAGCAAGCATTGGGTATAGGTGAAGTATTCCAGAGAAGAATCAAGGAGTTTGGAAATTGCTGTCTTCGATTTACTCTCTTAAAGCCTCTGGAGTTTAACCATATTCTGTTTTTATCTTTTCTGTTTTGTTTTGATTTGTTTTGTTTTGTTTTTTGAGACAGGGTTTTCTCTGTAGCTTTGGAGCGTGTCCTGGAACTAGCTCTTTTAGACCAGGCTGGCCTTGAACTCACAGAGACCCGCCTGCCTCTGCCTCCCGAATGCTGGGATTAAAGGCATGAGCTACCACCACCAGACTAAACCGTATTCTTTTAAGAGGCTCCTGGTGAGAAGTACAGACACGGAGTTTCCCAGAGCATTTCCCTGTCAGATTCAGAGCTTGTGCAACGCCATCCGCCAGGTTCAGCCTGTTGGCAAAAATATCCAGATACAATGGGATAGTAAAAGATGACATTTACAAGATGCGGGTATAGCCAGTTTGGAGCACGAATTGGCACACTTGCACTGCGGTCTGCTGCTGGCAGAGACCACGCTGAGAAGGTTTTAGCAGGAGGAATTTGACGCCTGCTCTCACCACAGTTCCGGCCTGTGGAAAAACTTAAGAGTTGCACAGTTGGCCCTGCGCAAGTATTTTCTGTTAACATCGTAGGGTTTTGCACAGAATTACCCAGAAGGGATAAGAAATGTTCTTTACTTTGGTAAGCTAGTCCTCCTAGCAGAAGACATACAGTGGTCACGAAGCAGATGGGAGCTTCCTTTGCTGAGGTTTTGGAAGGGACTTCGGGTTTCTTCCTGAGGGAAAAGTGCCGCGACACTTCGAGGGATAATTAAAATGTGTTTGTTTTAAATGTGAGTCATGACGAGCCTGGGGATTAGAATCTTAGAAAGAAGAAAAGTTATCTGAGCAAGGATTGCAACCCCAAATAGACCACTATTTCGGGGTCTCCTGAGGACCAGACATTTCATCCTCATACATCCCCCGCGAGGAAAGGATAGACCCTGTCCTGTGGCCACGCCTCCCTCTCTGGGCTAGGCGGAGCATCCACCGTGCCGACCTCTCTTCTTTTGGCACCGGGCACCTCCCCACGAAGTTTCTGGTGGGCCAGTTACTGGATGCAGCAGTCCAGCCTGGCGGATTTTCAAGCCGAAGGAGTCTGAGAAGTACTGAGAAGGTGTTTGGGATGTAGAATCTCCGAGAAAAGGGACACAATAGACACATCCCAGAAAGAGAGAGCACTCGGCCAGCACGCCAGGAGGGGCTTACATTTGGAAAGAGGAACTAGTTCCTGGTCGCATCTTTTCTTTTGAAAACGTTGTTACTAACATGTATTAAGTATGCGTAATGGATTTTTAACATGACATTATCACGCGTTTTGTTCCTCTCCTACTCCCCTTGATACCTGCCCTCTTCGCAACCAGTTCCCCATCTACTTTCCTGACCCCTTTCTGTAAGCAAATGGGTTTATTAGCCCAGCTTCCAGGAGCTCGGGCCCCTTACTACCCCCCCCCCCCCGCCCCCACGCCATACCACTGAAGAGAATCTTCCTCTCCCAGCAACCATCAAAGATAAGGCTCTTATCTTAGTAGCCTTCTCACTTCCTGGCAAATCCTCAGTAAGGGCCTCATGAACCCCTGGCCCACTCCATGGGGCACACAGGCAGGCCCAGCGGTGTGCTTGTCCTATGCACTTCTGCTACGTCACACCCAGAAGATAGTCCCACACCATTCCACCCCTTGCTGGCAGTCTCAAGCCCTGCCTCCTCCCTCTCTTTTGTGATGTTCTCTGGGTCTCAGAGGGGGTGATGCAGATGTCCCATTTAGAGCAGAGAATTCGAGAGTCTTTTGTTCTCCGCATTTTGACCGGTTATGAGTCTCTGCAGTAATCTCCACCCAAAAGAGGTTTCTCTGAACAAAGTCGACAGCCGCACTAATCAAATATTTAGAAGGCAATTTGATGGGCACATGCCCGCTTAGGAAAACAGCGCTGGCTGCATCTTTTAAAGTTCTTCTGGACAGTGATAGAGGCACACAGACTTCTGCAAACCAGTTTTTCATGAAGTCTTATGCAACAGTTGTCTGTCGTGAAGCGTGCAAGCTGGTGGTGCGACTCCTCCTACCCCGTCCGCGAAGCCCTGCCTGCTGGTTCTAGGCGACTCATCATAGTAACAACTGTGACCTCACTGTAACCCTTAGCCCTCATCCGTGCTCATCGGTGGGGTTTTCCACAGAGCCCAATTGCCACTCAGGCCCCGCCCACTAAGAGGGTGGAAGAGAAGGGCGAAGTCAGTGAGCAGAACAGTCCTCACCCAGACATTAAGCCCAGAAATAGGTCAAGCGCCACAGGGATCCATGGAGGTCTGATCAGCATCCAGCTCCTGTGCCACGGCTGTGTGGAGCCGTCACTCTGCAGCCCCGAGAGCCTGTGCGACCGCTGTGGGGGACCCATCATCACTCCGCTGCCCTGAGTCACGGCCCATTTGCCAGCTATTTTACCCACCACATTACTTCCCAGTGGGTGGAAGCTTCCAATTGGAGTCCTGCAAAGCTAAAACGAGCCCCTTTCTATCATGTTGAGCTTCTAGACTCTAGCCAGCACATGAATATACCTGAGCCCCAGAGGATAGTCCTAAAATAGGGACGGTGTAGAGACAGTAGCCATGCCATGTGGACTTAGCTATTTCTTGCCTAAAATGAAAACCGTCCAAGCCTATTTTCCCCCTTTCTGGGAAGCTGACCTAAACAAGAGAGGATGTGCTATAAATGACTTTCAAGACCTGACTTGTAGGTTCTAATTATAAATACGTTGACAATACTTGGTTTTCGAACGTTGCCTGTCTTCCAAAGTGCTCAGAGGCCTCTCGCCTATGGGAGGCAGGTTGCACAGTCTCTATCTTGTTGCAGAATCTAATTATGTTTTTTTTTCTTTTTTCTTTTTTTTTTAATTCTGGTTCTGAAGTCCCCTTCCTTCGATCCCTGACTCTAGGATACCACGGCTCAGTTAACTTGTCTCGGTGTCTGGGTGTCATCTGAGGGAGCCGCTCTCCCGCTCCCCCGCGCTCTCCCGCTCTCCCGGTTTGCTTTGGCAATGGTTGACTGCGCCTGGACCCCTAGGACTTTTCAGAATGCCCTATTGGCACCACCTGGTGCCTTCCTGCCAAAAGCCTGACCCGTACTGTCAGTTCGCTCCCAGACTCCCAGGTGCCAGAGAGTGAGCTCAGCGTCCTGCCCCTGTCGCCAGGGAGGGCCCCCTCCCTGCAGGTGCTTAGCACCTAAGCCTGCCCTCAGTAGACTCTCCACCCTCAGTGTTCCTGCTTCAGGGCAGGACATGCCCGGGCTTGTTCAGAAGTCTGTTTTGCTGTGCCAATCCCACAGGAGGCTCTGTGTGGTCTCAGGGTCCCTTTAAGTTTAAACGTCTGGTTCCATGGAAAAGAAACACTTTACATAGACCTCGGGGGAGTGAATCTAGGGCTTTGCGCATGAGCATGGAAGGCAAGTGCTCTACCCACTGAGCAACACAGCCCTAGTCTTTCGATGGGAACATTTTGAGGCAGGATCTTGCTAAATTGCTGGTTCTGAACTTGGGATCCTTCTGCTTCAGCCTCTGGGGTAGCTGGAAGTTCAGGTCTGTGGCACTGGGCCTAGCATAAGCTGGGTTTTATGGTAAGGCCTCTCGCTGTTTCCAGCTCAGATGAACTATGGAAAATAGGGAAACGTATGCTCACTCCCTTTTCTTGTCTCCCCTCTAACTAGCCTGCTGCCTCCAGTTTCCAGCGTTCACCTACCCCCCACCCCCACCCCTGCACTAGGAAGAGGGAAGAAGGCTGGAGAAGGACAGTCTTGTTGGGACTTGTCAGTCTTCTTCAGAGACTCCTCCTCGTTGTCACTAGGAGATGTCACTCGTGGGGCCCAAATAGCAGTCATCCCTCCAAACCATACCAGGTATCTGCGTTCCTTGGGTTTCTGGAAACCAAGCATATTTGTAATTAGGTGATTCAGTCAGGCAGCATCCAAGTTCCCCATCCAACATATAAAACCTGCTGTCTCATTGGTCCTTCATGCCAGCCCAGCCCTCTTTCTTCACTGTGCCATCCAGGCCACCGGTCCTCAAGTCATCCAGACTGGTTCTGTTCTCTGGGACCCAAACTGGAAGCTTCCTACATTGAGCCCTTCCCTAGTGTGAGGGAAGGGACACCCCGCCACCTCTGGGTGTGAGGGTGCTGGAGGCTTCTCGGCATGCCTTTAGCTTTCTCCAGAAATCCTAACTGAAAATTTTGCATGTATGCATCCCCCAGCACACACACATTCACGAGAGCTTTTCTTTTCCAATCATAATGAACAAAATTAAGTCATTTGCATAATTTGGGGTGGAGCTGGAGGTAATGTTAAGCAAAACAAGCCAGAGTCAGGAAGATAAATATTGCATATTGATTCTCACTATGCAACAGAGGTTTCTCTCTCTCTCTCTCTCTCTCTATCTATCTATCTATCTGGTTTTTCGAGACAGGGTTTCCCTGTGTAACATGTCCTGGAACTAGCTCTTGTAGATCAGGCTGGCCTCAAACTCACAGGGATTCACCTGTCTCTGCCTCCCGAGTGCTGGGATTAAAGGCATGCGCCACCACGGCCTGGCCACAACAGAGGTTTTAAAATATACTTATTGTCATTCTTTATAAAGATATGGTAGTGTGGGGACTGGTCCCACGAGGGGCAGCAGTCCCACGAGGGTCACTCAAGGCCTTGGTGGGTCCCTGCGGCAGGTGAGAGACAGACATACAGGCCATGCAGAAAGAGAGCTTGGGTATAGAGTTTATTTAGTGGGTTATGGAGGGAAAGGGAAGGGGGAAGGGGAGGAGAGAGGGGGGAAGCAGAGAGAGAGGGAGAGAGATGGGGGAGAGAGAGGCAGAAGTTGCATCTTCAGAAGAGAAAGAGCTCAGGCTGGAGAAGAGGTGCTTGTCACAGCGGAAGTGAGAGATGGGGAGTAGGCGGGGCTTGTCTCTTAAAGGGACAGGGTACCCAGGTGACAGGCCAGGCCAGCAGATCATAACATTTATGAGAGTAGAAGGGGACTATTTATGGAAGAAGGGGCACAGTGGTGGAAGGTGGAGGGAGGAAGGGTGATGACGGATAAATAGGAGAAAGTGCCTGGTATACCTTCATGGAAATGTCAAGGTGAACTCCAATCTTCGATAGGCTAACCAAAAAATTTAACGACAAAATGAGCAGTTTAAATTTTCACGTATGAATTATTTCTTAGAATTTTGTTATTTATGACAATTCTGTATTCAAGTGTCATAAAATAGTCTGTATTTTTTAATAAAGTTTCAATTTTTACCATCTTTAACATTAAAATTTTAATTTGCCTGGAACTGATTTTTTTTGGCGTGATATGTGATGGATGCTGAGGCAAGGCTGGCCTGGCTCTTGCTCGGTATCCCAGGCTCTCTGAACCTGAGATGATCCCCTGGCCTTAGCATCTGAAATGATGCGATTACAGGCCGGACCACCACATCTGACTCTATTTACAGCTTTGCTTAAGCACAGAACCACTTCCACTCATTTCTGAATTTTTCTTTTCCTTCTGACACTTGGCGATTCCTTTTGTGTGGTTTCATGCTCAGTTATGTATTACAAATATTTGGTCATATTTTGTCCAGATGTTCTCAGCTGTCTGGAATGACTGGCAGGTTTCCATGTGTGTGCGTTCATCGTCTTTAACCAAAGGTCTCTCTGGTTTTCTCAGAATACCTAATCAGTGTCCCTAATTAGGCCGAGCTTCAGGAAGTGACAGACAGATGCTGCTGGCCACCCTCCTGTGGCTGACCATGGCTGCCTGGGTGGTCCCCAATCTTTTGGGCTTGTTATTTATTGAGGTTCAGCAAGGGCTACCTCTACCTAGGTGTGTATTTCAAAAGATGCTTAACAACAACAGGAGAAACTCGGAACATGTGAAGGGGTGAAGAAAAGTTGACATAAATTTCTTGGTTGCCCTTCATGGATGATAAAATTTAGACACTACATTAGCCACAGCCGATAGCAGAATTTCTCTAGGCTGCAGACCACAGCTGGCCACCCCCTTCCTTCTTTTTCTTCATAAACAAAAATACCCATTAACTCTGGAAGCTATCAGACAAATGCCCATTGTGCTGCCCTTGTTTGACCCCTTTTAGAAAAACTGCATACTTGTTAGGAATAATTTGCAGAACTGTGATCCCAGGCAGTAACTGCACTTGGTGTTTAGCAAGCTCCTGCTGAGTAAGAAAACGGTAGATTTAACCTCATTGGTGAGAAAGTCAGACAATTTGCATATAGTCCACAGGGTTCTCTTGCTGGCTGCCTGTGCAGAAAATATTCTAGGTGAAGAGTTTTCTTTCTTGGGGCTATCAAACTCTTAGAGGCTCACTCTCCCCTCCCAGGGTGGAGCAGCTAATGCACACGTTAGGAAAGTTTTCTAATAGAGAAGGATCAGCAGAGTACCTTTCACAGAGAACCTTTCACGGAGAGTCTGAGTTCAAACTTGAGTAAAAATAAAGTCTCTTTGCTTTGGCATACAGGATTCGGTCTCCTTGTTGGTTTTGGGGGGATCTGTGAATCTGGGCATAACACATAACTTCTCCTACGTATGGTGGAGGAGAGAATTTATTATAGATATGTAGGGGAGCATAGTCAGAGTCAGGGACATCTGGGGGAGTCCAGAGTGCACATGGCCCTGAATCGTGGGAGGGGGAGGAAGGGGGAGAGGGAGAGAGGTGGACCAGGTGCTGTAGTCATGAGGCCCAAAGGTACAAAAAGGGGCAGGTAATCAAAATGGCTGGATTATATAGGTAAGAGCTGTTTGGGACTGCAGACCCCCCAGACCCTGAACTTTCTATGACCCCTTGCCTGCTGGAGTAAATAACTTGTTTTCCTATGCTTGCAGCTGCTCTGAGCACAAGCCCCTCATGAGTTCCTGATAACAAGGAAGTGGTTTTTGGTGGGCTTTCAGGTGAAAAATCCCAAGAGTTAGGATGCGGCCATTAGTCAAGGAGAGCCCTATATAAGCTGCCCTGGAACACAATAAAATTGGCATTCTTGTTTCAAGAGTGACCCGTGTCTCTGTGTGTTTTTTAATCCCCAGACCCTTGCCCATTTGCAGTTACAGGTGGTGCAGACACCACAAAGAGCCTCTCAGGAAAGAGCAGCCCAACCCTGGGTTGGAGAGTTCTGAGTAGAGGGTGGGATATGCCAGCCAAACCCTGCAATCGGTAGGGACTGAGGGATGCTGGGAGAACGTGGCAATCAGATCTGCTTTGATATGTTAAACAGGCACCTCAACCTCTCTTGGGGATTTGAAATTAAGCAACTGAGTGTCTTGAAGAGACCAAGAAACCAATACTTTAAGACCCAGGTGGAAGATTGGGCTCTATCCCAATGACCCTGAGCTAATTCCTGCTCTAGATCTTCATTTGGTGGCAGTGAATGGAAGTCCAAGGGTGTTCATGACTCTCCAAATAAAAACACATCAAAAGGAACCCTAGACGGTGACAAGATGACACCCCATGGTTAACAGTGATACTGAAGTGAAATGAGGAAGAAGACCCCATTGAAGGGAAATTAGTTGGTATGGGGAGGAGAGTAGAAATGACGTCATTCATCCCCTGTCTCCCCAAGAAAGAAAGTGGCCCCCATCCCAGGAAGAGAAGGGTGGGTGGGCTTCAGGAGTCTCTGACCCCCCAGGCAGGAAGAAGCTGGGTGGTAAGCAGGGATGGGGGGGGGGCTGCAGTGTGATGTTGCTAACCACTGGGTCTCCCACCACAAACACCGGCATTCTAGCAGAGTCAAAGGACAGCTTTCCCACCATGGACACTGGACACAGAAGTGAGTGACCTGCATCACTGAAGGCTAGGGAGCCTTCTTCATGGCCTAAGGGCCATGTTCCCATTTCAGTAATGCATAATGATGTCCAAAGTAGAGGCCCAGGGTAAGACGATGCTATGGTTTGACTGTGCCAACCAACACTTGCGCTGAGAGATTTTGTTTTTGTTGTTGTTGTTTATATGCTATGTGCACTGGTGTTTTGCCTGCATGTTATGCCTGTGTGAGGGTGTCTGACCCTCTGGAACTGCAGTTGCAGACACTTGTGAGCTGCCATATGAGTCGAACCCAGGTCCTCTGGAAGAGCCGCTGCTGCTCTTAACCACTGAGTCACCCCTCCAGCCCCTCGTGTTGAGGTCCAATCCCCAGTGTGACACATTCGGAGGTGGGCCTTTAAGAAGTGACTAGGAAACAAAGACTCAGCTTTCTCAAGTAACATTAACTATATTCATCCATTCTCAAATTAATCGATTCTCTCAATAACAAGCCTTCTATAAAAATCAATTGGACTTGCTTTTGTGTCCAGTCGCGGAACTTTCCCTGGGGGAGATAAAAACAGCTATCTGCTTACCCCAGATAGAGCAACGGTGACAGACCAAAGGAACGATTTCAGCAAGTCTAGCTTAAAGCTAGAGTTTTTTTTTGGACTTCCTTATACAGCATGAGTGAGGGGTCACTTCATACCACTGAAAAATATCACCCCAGCGTGGATATGACAGCTTCACAATTGCATAGGTGGAGTCCCACCTCCAGTTAGCTTTCCACCCTCTGTATAGTCTTATCGCCTCCAAACCACAAGACCACTGTGTAGCAGCAGAACAGCTGGGAGGAGGTGTAAAGAGTGGCTGGAACCTCAGGTAGGGTCTGATGACTCTGCCCTCCTCCTCCTCCTAAGGGGGGAAGTCGACTGGTTGCAAGTACTCAGCTGCTTCTGATGACAATAAAGATGGTGATGGCTGTTATGCTCTGGGGAATGTTCACACACCCACACCCACGCACGCACACATGCAACACGTACACATGTACAACACTATCCGCTAGGCTGGGATTCTGCAGTTCCTACTAACAATAAGATCTTCACCAGTTTTAAGTCCTTGACCTTAGACGCTCCTCATTTCCAGAAATGTAAGCTGGATAAGCTTTGATATTCACTTATAGCAACAGAGAGATTTGATTTGCTGTAGAGTAACTGGGCTATCTTTGCATGTAGTACTCAAGTGTGGTATTTGTAACAACACCTTTCCCTTAGCACTCATATGACAGGCATTAAACTATGAATCCACATGCCTCCCTGGTGCCCATCTATTCCTCTTGGTTGGCAGATTTACCCATTTTCCAGGCATGGGGGGAAAGGGCCTAGGAAGAGAAGTAAGAAGTAGGAAGAGGTGAGGTCTGTTTTGTTGCATAAATAACAGGGTGCCAATATGCTCAACTGTGCTGGTTCCCAGTCCCTGCCACACTGTGGTGGGTACTGTAGGCTGCTGGTCTTGGCTAGGGAGTGGGTGCCGTTTCAGTCCAGAATCTAACAAAACCTCCCACACTCCCTACTTCTGTCCTGGTGACTAAAGCCTTTGGTCCCCCGCCTTGCTTTGTTCTCCCCTGTAACCCAGGCCTTGCATTTTCCAGCATTTTCCTACCCTACCTCACAGAGCTAGGTAGCTCCCGCCATATCTTTGGACTTCAGCTTCCCTCGCTGGAAGGGATTTCTCCAGTAGATATCACAACACTGTGCCCTCTGGTACCCAGGACACCTCACTAGGAATTTTATGTTTGATTGCTGTCCATCTATAAATAAGAATATGAATTTCCCTGTCCACATGCCATCCTATGCCCAGCACCATGCCTGGCACCTTGGAGACACCCAGTAAACATTTTCAGAAGGTCTACAAACTTGTTCTGGAACACTGAAATCTAAGTTGGCAGCCAGCATTGGAGGATTGGGAAGTATTGAAGTTGGGGGAGGGGAGGAGGATGCAGACTCAAAGGCCAAGGTCAAAGGTCAAGGGTACAGGAAGGTGTGATCAAAGTCAAAACCCATAGACAAGGGAGAGTGTCAAGGCCGCTCTGAGGAGTCAAACAGATGTTGGAGACCAAAGTCATTCGATGACAAACAGCAAGGTGGGCATAGACGTGTCCACAGGCAGACTGCCCTCCGTGGGCAAAGACCAAAAGAAAAGCAGACGGATGGAATGTGACTGGGACAGTGGTCCCAAGACTGGCGAAGAATAGGCAAGGCTGATTTTAACATGCAAAGACCCTAAGCCCCACTTCTAAAAATTCTGACTTGTTTTTGTCCTAAAGGCAAAAGAGAAGCTGTTGAAAGTTTTAAGAAGTGGTGTGTGTGTGTGCGTGCATGTGTGCGTGCATGTGTGTGTGTGCTCACGAGTGCGTGTGTTTGTATGTGTGCATGTCCGTGTGCACGCACATGCTGCTCACCGTGTGGATAACAGATTGAAGTTAGACCAGTTAGAGGAGCGTTAGGCATGCAGAGGGTCTGAGGAATAAAAGAATGGATATTTTGTAAAAATTTTTATTCATTTCTGTGGTAGGACTGGGATCCACTATTTCAAAACAACAGTCCTGCATTTCAGCTACCCGTCGCCTACGGTGTTGGGATCCAGTCTCGACAGGGTTCACACGTCCCTGGGTAGGGGCGTGGGGATTAGAAAAATTAGGTAGGAAGAACAGAGGTGTGAAAGAAATACAGAGACACAGGATAGAACTGGAGGGCCATCCAGTGAACACTGAATACTGAATGCACCCATGGTTATTGTCCACATGTTTATATACCATTTGATTTAGATACCAGTCCAAAATGGGGGAAGAAGGCAAATGACTGCTTTAACATGACACAAAGGACAAACAGAACAACCATTTGCTTCAATACTTGAGACATTAAGCCACTATTTCCTGAGTTAAGCATCCTGATGTTTCAGACAGGACATGCAGTGACCACACCTTAGACCAGGTATCCTGTAGGCAGCCACTTCCTGGGTCAGATCTCCTGTCTTAAAAATGAAGGAGCAAGGTGCAGCAGACCCACTTCTGTGGGCTCCACACTAGGGAGCCTAAAATCCATTCACTTCATTCCCAGAATATCTAACTTCATTGAGTTTTTCACGTTCTCCAGATGCTTCTTCTGTGGATCAGGGACGAGAGCTGATGCTGAGCAATCCAAGGAGACCCGAGCTCCAGGTATGCGCTGAAGACCAGGACAGACACCCAGCCGCCTTTTAGACACGCAGGTTTCAGGCTTCAGCCAAGAAGGTTCCCTGGACGACTCTGTGTGCACGAACATTTGTGAGGTGGCGTTACCTGAGCAGTGGTTCTTGAGGTGACTCTGAACCATCAGACTCAGTAGGGAGCTCATCAGATGTGGTCATTGATGGGCCACTGACTCAGAAGCCCAAGGGTGGGGTCATTCAGGTAATACAGGCTAAAGGTTTAGAATGAGCTGGGCATGGTAGCTAGTGCCTGAAATCCTAGTGTTTCAGTCTGAGGCAGGAGGATTGACATGGGTTCAAGATAAGCTGGGCTACATACATATTGAGTTTCAAGCCTGCTCAGGCTACAGAGTAAGAGCCTATATCAAAACAAACAAACAAACAAAAATGTAGAGGCATTTCATTTGTACTTTAATAAATAAAGCTTGCCTGAAGGTTAGAAAAGTAAAACAGCCACACTGGCCAGCCTTACAAACAAGACAGTAATGACACACACCTTTAATCTCAGTAGCCACACTAGTTTGCCAGTTGGTAGTGGTGCACATCCTTAATCCCAGCCCTAGAGAGGATTATAAAGTGGGAGGAGACAGTTCTCAGGCTCAGTCTCATTCTGAGATTAGAGGTAGAATCACCATTTTTGAACTGAGGTTGAGGTAAGAACCAGTGCTTGGCTGCTTTGCTTTTCTGGTCCTCAGATTGAACCTCAATATCTGTCTCCGAGTTTTTATTAATCATGCTTCACAAAAACATAAACAAATGACATAGGCTGTGTGTATGTGCGTGACTCAGTTGTCAGGTGACTGCTGTGCAATCATGAGGACCTAAGTTTGGTCTCTGAGAGCCCACATTAAAAAATAAAATATAGCTGGGTGGTGGCGCATGCCTTTAATCCCAGCACTTGGGAGGCAAAGGCAGGTGGATCTCTGTGAGTTCAAGGCCAGCCTGGTCTACAAGCAAGTTCCAGGACAGCCAGAGTTACACAGAAAAACCCTGTCTCAAGCAATAATAAATAAATAAATAAATAAATAAATAAATAAATAAATAAATAAATAAATAAATGGCTGGTGGCATGCCTGCAACCCAGCACTGGGAAACCAGAAATAGAAAGGTCCCTGGAGCATGCAGGCCAGAGGCCAGACAGCCTAGCAGCTAGGACTCTAGATGAATTATTAAACTCCAGATTCAGTGAAAATAACCAAAAACAAATCAGAGAATGATTCAGAAAAAGCACCTGATATCAACTGCTTACCTCTATACACACATGCATGTACACATAAACATGTAGCAGCAAAGATTCAGAATTGTAATTCCAGCAGGAGAAAGTAGTAATTAATTTCAGGGTGAGACTCCATTAGGAAGCTGGAGAGCTGTTTCCACGCGGAACTCTGGCTTCCGATACAAAGGGCGGGGTGAATCAGTCTCTTCTCGAGAGGCCTCCTGCCTTCTTGTCCTGGAACACATCCAGGCGGGGCAGAGGTTTGGCTTCTCTACCCAATCTCTGGTCTTCCACCCAAGTTCCTGCTGGAGGCCGGTCTTCCTGATGCATTTCACAGGAAATCAAGAAAAGACAGGCAGAGGGGAGACCTGAACTCTGAGACTCGGGGCTCCACCGGAAGTTCTAAGGAAATGGGGCCCTGTGAGCACAGGAATGAGCACTGGAGGAGCCAGAGACGCGGCTGCAACAGACTCGGGATGAATCCTCCCATGGTGGCATTCCTCCAGCGCTTGCTGGATGATATCATGCGCAGCCACACTCACGACTTGCCTCCCACGGTGTCTTTTGTCTCCTCCAGCTTGAGACGTGGTGGGGCATTGGGCAGCTTGCAAGCTGTAGCAAGGGGGAAGCGAATGAGGGGCTGATGTCTCAATCTAATGAGAGTAAAGCTGGGCTTCCCCTCTGTTTCCTGACTTTGTGGGTTCCTCCTCTGCTCTTTTAAGATAAAGTCTCCCTACGTAGCCCTGGCTGGCGTGGAACTTGCACTCTGCACTGGGCCACCTTAGTGATTCTTTGTCAAATGGGGGGGGGGGGGAGGGGGAGAGAGAGAGAACCATTTCAGGAGGAAGTCCATTCTCTCCTTTCATCGTGTGGGTGGGTCCTGGGAATCTCAGGTCAGGTCACCAGGCCTCTTCACAATATTCTTTACCTCGGAGCTATCTCACAGATCATTAGCACACGATAGTTGAAAAGTACTGGTCTGAGGGGAGGGGTAGGATGGAAAAATGAAAGAAGTCCCGGAGGAGAAGGAAAGAACAGATAATAAAAGATTCATGTTCACTGACGTTCAAGTCCATCAATTCTCCATCCAGCTGAGGACAGAGAAATGCGCATGAGCGGTCTCACTGGGGTTGCAGCGTTTTTCTGCCCCTGCGGTTTTGCAGTTCCAGGAACTGGGGACCGCTCCCTGTGTTGCTCTAAGACAGGGCCTCCTGTAAGGTTCCCATGGCCGACCGACCCATTTGGGTCTCTGAGCTCCAGTGAGCCCCTGTTCTTCTATCTGCCCCGCGGCAGAGCTGTGGAGAGGGTTGCAGATTCGCTCAAGGGACGCAGGGCTGTCTTTCTGAGAGGTAAACCTGAGAACAGTGATAAGAAAAACGAGTTAACTCACACCAGGTCCTTTGGTTGTTTGTGAGCTACGTTACTGAGAGAGGCAGAGGGGCAACGGGTGGCCCCACTTTGCCTTTTCTCCTCAGGCATCCCAGGTTCCCTCAGTTCTGCAGCGGGCCCTGGCTGCACCCCCCACTGCTCAGTGCTCGCTCACACCATCCTTCCTCTGAGACAGAGCCTGCCTTCAGACTCTGCTCCCAATATGTGGCTGGCCAGGGGCCAGGGTCGAGCTGCTGCCAGAGGAGCCACTTGGCCAGAGACATGACTTTCCCTGCATGAGCGGCAGCTAGCATTCCCTCTTTGTCCCAGGGTCTCCTGGCTCCGCTGGATTCTGAACAGCTGGAGGCTGCTCTGGTGGCCATGGAAGCCACCTCTCCACACCTTAACGCCCCACCTACCCACCCATTGCCCTTTTCCCCTTTCTCTCCCTTTTAAACCAACCTACCCTTCCTTCCTCCCACCCCCTTCCTTTCTCTCTCTCTCTCTCTCTCTCTCTCTCTCTCTCTCTCTCTCTTTCTTTCTTGTCAGGGTCTCACCTCGTGGCCCTGGCTGGCCACAAACTCACAGAGATCTGCCTGCTTCTACCTCCCAAGTGCTGGGATTAACCACCATGCTGGGTTCTTGTGAGGGCTAAAGTTATGTTTCAAGTTTTAAGTACTACGCCTAAGTATAAAACAGAAATGCCTCTAACCTGTAAACCCCTTGCCCAAGGACAGATACTTCCTGGAATACTGGAAGTATTGTTATGAGAGATAAGCCACATGGTCTTTACTCCCCTAAACAAATTTGTTTGGCCCAACTGTACCGGATGTGCTTGATCACATGTAGCAAGGCAGGAAATGCATCCGGATATATGGTTACTCCTGATTCGACCTGGTGGAGAATGTGTAGCCTTATGGGGTTGCCTTTATAAGCCTCTGCAAAACGTGACTTGTCACCATTTTCTTGGAACCCCCGAATGGACCTGGCCAGAGTCCATCATCCTGGCCAATATTAATTAAAACTTGCTTCAAATTTGGATCAAAATCATGATAATGGTTTTATTCTTGCCTAGTGGTATTAACATTCTGTCTACCCCAGGCTCTGGTAGCCTCTCATTGAAGGATGACCTTGAATTTATGACCTTCCTGCCTTCACCTCCCAAGGGTTAGGATTACAGTCTTGTGCCACTACTGTTAATCCCAAAGATGGAAGGAGAAAGACTACCCATATCATCATGATCAAATTAATGAAAGCAAGCTTTTTGTGTGTGTGCCCATGGGCTGCCCAGGAGAATCAAAAGCAGATCACAGGCAATGAAGATTACTGCTGGAGTCACCTGATCCCACCTCCAGTCCAGTTCTGGTTACCTGGAACCTTCTCTGCATTTCTCTGGGTGCCAGTATCTCAGGACATTGGGTTTCCTTACATGGGCTTGTAGTTTTCCAGACAGCCCTCCTCAGCAGACAGCTTCCTTGATCCACCAGTTGCTCAAACAGAAACCAGAGTTTTTCCAACCCCTCCCTCATCGCCCCAGGCCACACAATGGCAAGACCTGTTCAGTATGCCGCTGAGACATACTGACTCCGTCCACTCGCCCTTCTGCCATTCCCTGGCCGGCATCACCATCTGTCCCTTGCAAACTTCAGTAACATCTCAACTGCCCACCTAACCTCCAAGATGCTGTCTGTGTGGCAATGTGAACTGCCTCAAAGCCTTCAGCATCGCCCCTTGTTCCTCTTAGGATGACTTCTGCAGCTTGTGTTACCAGCCTGTGGAATGTAGCCTCCATCTGTCTGTCCAACTGCACCTGGTGCTACCTGTCCTTCTCTCATTGGGATCCACCCTCACGGCTACCGGTAAGTTCCCACGGCTGTCCCTTTGTCTCTTGTGTGACAAAACTTTTCCTGGGGAGATGGAAACACTTGTCAACTCAACCCAGATAGGCAGTCCAGGACAGACCAAGGTGTGGACACCACCCAAGTCCCACTTGGTGAACCATGTGTTTTACTGGGGTTACTTACAGGAATTTGGGTGAGGGGTTATTGACAGGAGCAACAACGACTAGACAGCAGCATCACCAAGGCCAAGCTCTTTCTATAGTGCCCAGCCATGGCGAGCTTAATAGAGGCCTGAGTTTGGGTTTACCATAAAGCACTACCTGATTTCAAGAAAGACCACCCAGGCACCACCCAGGAATGGACTATCCAAGAGAAAATATCTAATATTCCAAAGCTAAGCATATACCCATCCCTTTTCACCGGGACACCCCTAGACAAATATCAGTCCACCAGGGACCCTGAACTTTGTAAATCCCTCACCCCAACCTCTGCTATTATAAAAATTCCACCCCAACTGAGCTCCAAACTCTCGGATGGAGTCAATGTATGGGACACGTGGAGAGTCCAAGTGTAAACTTTCAGGCTTTTGGAAACCAAAGGCAAGAAGATTCTTTTCTTTCTTTTACAACTGCCCTAGAGGAGAGGGCACTAGGTACTAAGCAACTTGGCTGGAGGAGTGGACAAGGAGGGGGAATAATAGGAAGAATAAGCTTCAGTCAGAACAAGGTGTGGTGGCCCAGAAGTGTAGCCCCAGTACTGGGGAGGCAGAGGCAGAAAGACCATGAGTTTGAGGCAAGCATGTATTACACAGCAAGTATCATCTTGGGAAAGCAAACAAACCAAAACAACAAGAAAATATCTAAAAAAGAGAAATAAATAAATATTTCAGAAATATTAGCAATACCTACCTTCCCGCTGTTGTGGAATATTACTTTAACTATGAAAAGGTGTGTTACCTTTGTTTATGCTGCATTTATTTTAACTACGTAGAGACGTGCTGGTTTGCCTGCCTAAGGCACCTGATAGACCTGATTAAAAAGTTGAACAGCCAATAGCTAGGCAGTAGAGGGATAGGCAGGGTTGACAGGCCAAGAGAATAAGTAGAAGAGAGAAGAGAATGAGGGAGAAAGCAAGGGAGATGTCCAGGGCCAGCCAGCCACCAAACAGATAGACATGGAGTAAGCAGAGAAACAGGACCTACAGGAGGAAAGAAAGGTTAAAAGCCCCAAGGCAAAACGTAGATGAAGAGAAACAGGTTAAATTAAGTTATAAGAGCCAGTGGTACAAGCCTAAGATAAGACTGAGCTTTCATAACTAAGAAGTTTCTATGTCACAATTTGGGAGCTAGTTGGTGGCCCAGAGAAAGCCTGCTACACCCAACTCAGCCTGAGTTTTCCAAAGTGACAGAATTAATTTATAGAACTAGGTTTATCCAAAGAATTGCTTTTCTTATGCACCTGCAGGGCTAACTGCCCCAAAGATGCTCTACAGGTGGAAATTTAGGGACGACATGATGCTGCAGTCTTGACTTAGAAGTGGTCTGTCTTCAGAATTCCTCCCATCTCAGGGGAAACTCAGAGTTTTGACATAATGCCGTCCACTGATTGGATGAGGCCAACACGCCCCAGTTACATGTGAAGCTACTCAAAGTCAACTTATTTAAATGTTAATCACACCCAGAAAATACACTCAAAGAAACATGGATCTTTAACTAAACACCTGGGTACTCTAGCCTAGCCAAAGAGACACAAAATTATACATCATAAGGGCAGGATGGTGTCAGCCTGCAAGGAAATGGTGGTTTGTGTTCATCGGTTTTTTACCTCTGAGTGTTCCCAACTAAACTTGGGTCTGGTGTATACCTGCATAAGAGTCAGGGATCAGCTCAGAACCTCCAAGACCAAGTTCTCAGCATAAAAGAGGTTTATTTGCCCCAGAGAGACAGAGGGCAGGAATAAGAGATAAAGACAGGAGATAGAGGATGAGGGAGAAGGGAAAGGAAAGAAGGAAGAGGAGTGTCTGTCCTGGGGGGTTGGAAGAATAAAGAATAGCCTATGTACAGAGAGGAGACAGATGAGGCACACAGGAAAATGGTGGTTTATAAGGGGGAAACCTTGTGTTGGAACAGGTTGTTTAATTTTAATTAGGCATGTTAATTAGGACAACCAAAGGGGGCATTTTGATCGCTGGACTTCAATACTTTGATAGCTGGACCTCGGCAGTCAGCCTCAGGAGGAGGAAGTTGGTGTGGGAGGTCCTTCTGTCTATATGTTGCTTTTATTGGTTAATGAATAAAGAAACTGCTTTGGCCTATAGCAAGGCAGAACTTAGCTATGTGGAGGGAGGGGGACTAAACTGAATGCTGGGAGAAAGAAGGCAGAGTCAGAAGAAGCCATGTAGCCCTACCAGAGACAAACACCAGATAGAATTTTACCCAGTAATCTACAGCCACGTGGCAATACACAGATTAATAGAAATGGGTTAATTTAAGATACGAGTTAGCCAGAAATACGCTTAAGCTACTGACCAAACAGTATTGCAAATAATATGGTCTCTGTGTGATTATTTCTGGGCTGAGCAGCAGGGAACAAACAAGCTGCCTCTTACAACTGAAAGTGACCAAATAAGGGAGTAGACTTTGGTGACATGCTTTAGGAATGTAATCCAAGGTTTTCTGTTTTCATTGTTTTTTGTTTTGGTTTGGTTTTGGTTTTGTGTTGTTGTTGTTGTTTGCAAGGCAGAGGAAATTGGGGGAGAAGGGCAAGGCCTGCCAGAGCCATGTTTCCATACTTAGGCTGGTTTTGGTCCTTTAGCCTGGATCTACCTTGCTTGTGTCCTCAGATTTAATGAGTCCCACTTATTTTGGCCTAATTGTTCTGTGTTTCCCTTAACAATGGTTTCTTCCCTGTTTGGTTCGTTCTGATTATCACAGGCTGAAGATTACTTCTCATGCTCTGTGTAAGGGTATAAATAACCTACAGTGTGAGCTAGCGGAGGACTCACAGAATTCACACGCTTAATCACAACACCTATAATGGGATTTGCAAAAAGTCGACTGATAATCTGCTAGCTGACTCCTCTTTTGTTTTGAATCCTTTGTTTCCTACTTGTGAGATCAGCTTAAGGTCATCAGGAACTCTAAAACTCAATGAATTTGAGATCAAAATATCACTAAATCATAAAATAACTTAAAGAAAACCCTATGTTAGTTATCTCCAGTAAAACTATTTCAGTGCTTTATTTATTTCTTTTTTATGCTTAGTTTTTCAAAGATTTTATTTGTGTATACAGTGTTCTGCCTCCATGTATGCCTGCATGCCAGAAGAGGGCACCAGATCTCATTGCAGATGGTTGTGAGCCACCATGTGGTTGCTGGGAATTGAACTCAGGACCTCTGGAGCCATCTCTCCAGCCCTCAGTATTTTATTTCAAACACTGAATCCTTCAGCTGAAAGAGTGGTGGCTCATGGCTGTAATCCTAGCATTCGGAAGACCGAAACTGGAGGATTACTATGAGTTTGAGGCCAGCCTGGGCTACATTGTGAGACCCTGTCTCATAAAACAAACGAAAGGAAGGAAGAAAGGAAGGAAGGGAGGGAGGGAGGGAGGGAAAGAGGGCAAACCCTTTCCTAAAGCTCCCTCTTTGCAGGGAATGGGAGAGAAGGACCTGACTGGCGGCTGTGTCACGGGCCTACTGGCTTCCTGTGAGATCCCTAGTGCCCACTGGAACAAGGGATGGGAAGATGGGCAGAAGTCCTGCTCTTGCAGTTATGGCAGCCTTGGGATCCTTGCAACCAACCAGCCAATGTCCTTGCTGATCATGCTCCCCATCAGCCCAGATGCCCAGTTCCGCAGAGACAGAGGTGGCATTGTCTCCCAGTGCATCTCTAGAGACAGAACTGCACAGCAGAACTCACACCTTCAGATCAACTCTACACACAGTGGAGTGTGTTTGTCTCATAGCTGATACAGTCAATAGATTGAGAGGGTGGGTCTAGTAGGCACTGGGAATCAGTACTTTAATCTAGCATGCTCTAGAAGCAGGAAAAAAAGAAAAGAAAGAGGAGAAAAGAAAAGGAAAGAGAATTGAAATAGCAGCAAATAAGGGCAAAAGCAATAGTTACTGGGATCCACTTATAGTCACCGTTGATTCTCTTCCAAGTCTCCCTGCCCCAAGTGTTTCAACTTAAATCCTAGTAAGTAAACAGAATGCTTACTTAAATGAAATGTCTTGTAACTGAGCGGCAAACGCTGAGAATCCTGTTATTCTGGTTTTAGATCTCAGTGTCTCCCCTATGCTCCTTGCTGGATAGTGAAGTGTACAGTGGAACTGAACACTCAGATTTTAGAACATACACAAGGATGGCAGGAGCGAACGGGTCAAAGGTCCTTTACTAGCGCTTATGAAAATAGCCGTTCTAGCCAGCTGAAATGGCCTAGGCCTGTGATCCCACCTTCCCTGGGGACTGGTGAAAGGCCAACCTGGACTACAGAGCAAGCTCTAGGCCAGCCAGAACTGTGAAGGAAGACTTCATCTCAGCAAACCAGGAGCACAAAAGAAACCACAGCAATAGAAGCTCTGATTAGGTGGTTACCAGCGTTATCACTTTCCCAAAGAGTTAGTAGAGCTGTAGTGTGTGTGTGTGTGTGTGTGGTGTGTTTCTGTTTGTGTTTGTGTATATGATGTGTGTGTGATGTGTGTGTTTGTGTGTGTGTGATGTGTGTGTTTGTGTATGGTGTGTGTTTGTGTGTGATGTGTGCAGTATATGTATGTGTGTGGTTTGTATGTATGTGTATATAATGTGTGGTGGGTTTTTTCTTCTATTTTGCATTTGTGAGTGTCCAAGGAATTGGAAGGAATTGAACAGGTAGATTTTAAACACTCACAGACTGGTCACACAGACGTGCATTTGGAAGACCATTTAAGGGTGCTGGGACACAAGAGAGCATGATCCCTTTTCCTCCCCAATTCTGACAAATGAGGACACAAATCTAGGTTCCGCGTGACTTGAGACTCAGATAAAAAGCTCAGTCCAGTCTGAACTTCTGGGTGCTGAAGAGAAGGTCAGAAGTCATTGGAACTGTTGAGTGGGCAGTCACTGACTGTTGAGAGCCACCTTGTGTGTGCTGGGAAACCAGCCTGACTCCTTTGCAAGAGCAAGTGCTCTTAACTATTAAGCCACCTTTTCGACTTCTTAAAAATCTCTGAAACGTTTATTTAGTGTGTATATGCGTGCATGTGTTTGTACACACAGCCTCGGTTGGAGGTTGGAAGTTAGGTAGGAGCTCATTCTCTCCTGCCATATGGGCTCTGGGGATGGAACTGGGGCCATTAGGCCTGCCAGCAAGTAGCACCCTTACCTACTGAGGCATCTTCTTGAAGACTCACCTGTTACATTTCTGGTAGTTGGAATGCTACTAGGCCCATTTAAAGGGTAAAATCCACAGTTTTCCATTTTCATCCATTGGGGGAGGCAATAAGTCCCATTTTGCAGTGAGAGGACAGTTTGCAGAGGAGGAGGGAGTGGAGCCTTTGCAAACACCTGTCCTTCCTTTTAGTGTTCTAACCCTCATGGGGCTGGAGAGGTGCCTCAGTGGTTAAGAACACTGGCTATTCTTCTAGAGGACCTGGGTTCAATTCCCAGCACCCACATAGCAGCTCACTGTAAGTGGATTTTTCTGTTCTGCCTGCCAGCTCCCAAATAACCACACGGAGACTTCCTAATTATAAAGGCTCGGCTGATAGCTTAGGTTTGTTCCTAACTAGTACTTACGACTTAGATTAACCCATATCTCTTATTCTACATTCTTTTATGTGGCTCTGTTACCTTTACCCTACACTTTCTATGCTGCTTCCTCTCCGTCTGGAAACTCTGCCTTTCTTCTTCCCAGAGCACTTTCTGTCCCTAGAAGTCCTGCCTAACCACTAGTCCTGCCTAGCTATTGGCCATTGTGCTCTTCCTTAAACCAATGAGAAGGTGCTTTGGCAAAGATGCATCTTACAGTGTACAAAAAGATTAACCCACAGCAGCTCACAGCTGTCTGAAACTCCAGTTCCAGGAGACCTGACACCCATGACAATGGATATAAAATAAAATTTAAAAAAGTAAATTTAAAAAAAGTATTCTAACTCCTCTGGGGCTTAGAAGTTAGGAAAAGTAAGTTTTCTTCCCACAAGGTAGATACTGGGAAATCTTTAGCAGAATGGAAGAAAAGGACACCCCCACCTCCCAAGCTCCCACCCTCCCACCCCCACCACCCCCCCACATGTTCCCACCTCACCCCTACCCCCACCAGTGTTTGAACCTAGAAAACAGCCCCCCCCCCCCCCGCCAACACCTGAAGCTTCTTGTCCTTGTCCTTTCCTTAAAGAGACAGAAGCAGCATCAGGCAGACCCTCCCTCCTTTACCTGGCACGCATGAGCTCTGTTAAAGCCCTGTGGTATGGTATCCAGCGATCCCACCCTGCAGTGATGGCTCTGCAGCTCACTCTGGGTCCCTGTATAAACCGGGCGGGCCTTCAGCGCCATGGGAGTCTAACTAAGCTCCTGACTACAGGTGACTAAGCACGTGAGGGAATTAGCCCTCTGCTCTCTCAGACGGTGGTTAGATGATGTTTTCCCATGTTGGGACCTGCCTCACTGTGGCTGGTGTCTTCAGAATCGCCCCTCCCCACTCTCCCTGCCCCCACCTACTCACAGGGTCGTGGGGCTAGTGTGGGGCAGCCACAGAACTCCTGGACTTTGAGGGACTAACGGTATGAGCGGATGGTCGCCGTCACACAGGTATGTCTTCAATGAGGAGGGTATTCTTGTTCTCAAGCCCACATGCTTGAGGGGAAGTGAAACTTCTCAAGCAGCATGGGAACCGCCGGACTGTTCGCCTCTGGGCCGTTCATTCCTGGGCCTCGATGGTCACAGGGGAGGAAACGGGGGTTCCTCTTATGGAGAGGCATTTTATTTCAGGTGGAGCCTGGTTCCCCAGGACCAGCTTTCTGACCTGGGGTAGAGCTAGGTCTCCCTGTAGGCTTTGGGAAACGTCACTTTGCTGGCCTAAGTCCATAGTATCTGATGACTCCAAGAGCTGTCATAACTGACCAAACTGGGGAAGCACTCCCCACTAATCCATTTCTAGGGACTTCCGGGACAGCTCTGTCACTCAGGGTGAGTCTTCATCTTCAAAAGGAGTCAAAGGGTAAGTTTCTTATTCCTCTCTTCTCCCACATCTAGGACTTGGAGGAAGGTCCAGATCTCAGGAGCAAAGTCCCAGCGAGCCACTGGACACTCAGGTCCCAGGTGTGGGAGGCAGATTAGCTCGTGCTGGGCCCCTGGTTGTGAGCAGGAACACAGGTGCCCATTTCGTGACAACACTTGCATCCTAATACCAACACCTTATTCAAACAGGAAATGGTGCATTTTCCACATTCTTCGGCCAGAGCCAGAGGATGGAATGGAGGTAAGCGGCTCGGGCGGCATTTATGGAATGTGAGCGTTCTTGCTATTTCCTCTGTTGGCAAGAACCGTTCCATTCTTTCATTCTCCAGGTGTGACAACGCCCACTCCCGCACCCCGTGCCCACCGCTCCCTTGGTGGCGTCCTGAAGGCGTCTTGGTGGTCCTGAAGGCGTCTTGGTGGTGTGGGAACAGGCTCAGAGCATGAGAGGAGCATGGAGAAGGCCTGCCGTCCAGAAAGACGCCAGGAAAAGTCAGAGGGCAGAATAGACAGGAGAGCCAGGCCGGCAGATCTGTGAGAGAGCTTCGAAGGGGCCTGGCTCTCTGCGAACGACCGGCAGGCAGGCAAGCTGGGGAGAGAGTTCTTCACATGAGCAGATTCCTG
This sequence comes from Myodes glareolus, assembly GCF_982192425.1. Taxonomy (NCBI): domain Eukaryota; kingdom Metazoa; phylum Chordata; class Mammalia; order Rodentia; family Cricetidae; genus Myodes; species Myodes glareolus. The sequence continues at coordinate 90,077,580 of NC_142033.1, forward strand.
TTCCTGTGTAGGGGAGGGTGCAGAAGTAGGGAGACCCACAAAGGAGCAACCACCAAGAGTTATCAGACTCAGATGCCAGCAGAGGCTTAGGGCAGGACAGAGGCCAAGAGTTTATTTTGAAAAGGGAGGAGGGAGGTGGGTGGAGGGTGAGGTGGCTCCAGAGAGGCTCTGGTGGTGGGAGCTGGGGGTGTCTGAAGCAGGAGCTACATGGACGTTTTCGTTTCCCTAAATTTATAAGTTGATGTCTCTAGACATCTCTAGAGGTGACATTTTGGAGAGCTAATTGTGTTTTATAAAGTTATAAGGATGGGACCCCCATGCTGAGATGTGTACTCTTAACCGAAGAGAAAGAGACCGGAACCCTCTCCCCTCTGTTGTTTGAGGACACGGTGCAAAGGAAGCCATCTGCAGCCAGGAAGAAGGCCGCCCTAGCGATGGAATTTGTAGGATTCTTGATCTGGAGTGTCGTGAGAAGCCAATGTCTGGCAGTTAAGTGGCCCTGTTTGTGCTGTTGTGTTATGAATACGGATTACGACCCTAGCCTTGGTCATCGTCTACAGAAGGTGGGGAGGGCCCTGGCGCACAGGGGAAAGGGTTAGGGAGACAGCGGGGAGTCTCAGGAGAAGTGGAAAGGCTGCTGAGCTGAGAGTTCTGTGAGGTCACAGGACACAGGTGGTTTAGAACCCAAACCTCGCAAGTATAGGTTCCTCCAGCTGCCTTCATGAGCACGCGTTAGAAGAAGGCAAATGGTTAAACTGATCCTCAGAGAGCTTTACCAACAGTGGAAGGAACAGGCCAGAGAGGTTAAGGTTGCAGAGAGGAGCAAGAGAAGAGACACTTACACACACATATGTGTCAATATAACCATGCGTAATTATATACGCATATGATTATGTGTGAATATATGAGATACATAATAGATAAATGGACAGGTACATAGATAGATTAGGCAGATTAGACATGATTTACTAAACTAGAATAGGGGTAGGGAGGTTTTGTATATATATATATGTATATGTGTATGTGTGTATGTATGTATATATATACACACATACATACACACATGCACATATATATATGTGCAGCTATCAAAGAACATTTCTGGTAAATTAATCTTTTCTAGAAAAAAAAAGCAAGGTAAGACTAATACTTCGGAAGATGATATAATGGTCCAGGTCAGAATTAGCAAACACAGACAGTAAGCTACAGACTCCACCCTGTGCCAGAGTGGTCACCTTTACTGGATAGTCATGCTCTTGAGCTGAGCTCTGAATTGTTCTTAACACAGGGCTCAGGGAGCCAGTTTCAGTGAACTGGAATTGGCCCCTGCCTTGCAACCTGCTTCTAGTTTACGAACAGGCCAAAAGGGGTAAGTCTGGGCTCGATTTGTTAGGTCCTCGAAGAAGCCTTAGCACCGTGCAGCCTGCCCTGGGAGAAAACTGTTCTCACAGCCAATCACGGTTCTCGGTTCCCAGAAACCTGAGAGAGCTAAGGGTAGGGCTAGGGATGAAGTCAGAATTTCCCTGGGGGCACAAACAGAAAACCAGTTTACTGAAGCCCCAGAGTGTACTTGGCCTGCCACCTTGGAGCCCCAGGATGACCTTTCAGCCCCAGCTGAGCTTTCGGAAGTGGGGAATAAGGCAAACCGTGGCTCTCACGTTGAAGTGACCTTCCACAGAGCCTAGATAAGTGTCTTATCTAGATAAGTGTCTGCTTGAGGGGCCTTTGGGAGAAGGCATCCGATTCTCTTTAGTTTCTGCAGGCCCAGCCTGAGGCGGCGAGGAAGCGGAGCAGCTTGGGGCGATCTCCGAGAAATGCCTTTCACTTATTTAATTCCCGTTTCCTCTGGGTGCGCAGCCTCAAACTTCAGGAAGCTTTGTTTCCTTCCGCTCTTGGGGAACGCTCTGGTTTCAAGTCTTTGTTTACATCAGTCGTGGTGAAACCAGTCTCTGGTTACACAACGTGGGTGAAGGAACAGCAGTGGTGAAAGCTGGGGACTCCCGTGCAGGCCAAAGTTTCTAGGAGATCAGCTGTTCCTATAGGAATTAGCAGTCTTAACACCTGGCGTGTCACAGCTTCCTCCAGATGGTTGCTAATACCGACTGGGTGAGCCACCACTGGCATCCAGGCCTGCTGCTACAGAGGAATGCTTGTTCCTTTTAGGGACTGAAGTGGGTTCAGCGTGAAGAGCTCCTGGACGACGTTTTACTATTTGTCTTTTTGTTCAGGTTTGTTTGTTTCTCCTTAGGGTTTTATCAAAAGAACCCAGAAATGGAGGTTGAGGAAAATCTCTGTGAAGTCTAGTCCCAAAGGGGACTAGAAACCAAAGACTTGCAGGTGGAGTTACTGTGTGTCTGTGTGTGTCTGTGTGTGTCTCTGTGTGTATGTGTGTGTGTCTGTGTCTGTTGGGGCTGTGTGATCCGGGCAGAGAGAAAGAAGAGACCAACATGGCCTTGTGCAGGCAGGAGAAGGTGTGAGGCCCATGTGTGTCAGGTTTGTCTCTTACGAATAACACATGGAATGAGTTACCCATCTCCTTGGCATTTCCTCCCGTCTGACCTGTATTGACATCTGACACCCACATTGGTTTTCTAAATCTTATTCTAACAAGTAAAAGATGAAATTCTCTTGGCCAACTGGCAGTCTTCTGAGGTGCAGTGTCTTTGGGATAGGACTCCAAACATTATACCTGTGTGTGACAAAGGTGAGAATTTGGTCATTTTTAAGTCAGCCTTGTGGATAGAGGACAAAGTTTCCAAAGCCACCATCCACATAACAAAGATTACAGTAGTTTCTGCTAAGGTTCCTGTTCCACTTCCCTCCGGGGTTCTCAGCTCACGGGAGTTTACTGAACATCTGCTTAGGAACAGGAAGGACACACAAACACTATGGCTTCAGTAGGTTCACAGACCACTAATGAGGCAGCATAAATAGACCCAGCAGTAGTTGTCTCTGTGGGTGGAGTCATGGCCTATGGTTTGAGCATGGAGTGTTCTCCTCAGGATCATGTGTTAAGACCTTTGGTTGTCAAATGAAGGGCCTTGGGGACATGATTCTGAAAAGCTCTGATCCAAACAGTGAGACTATCTCTGCATGCATGCATGTATGTATGTATGTATGTATGTATATGTGTGTACATATGTTTTCCGAGATAGGGTTTCTCTGTAGCTTCGGAACCTATCCTTAAAGGTGTGTGCCACCACCTCCCGGTCCCCTTGATATATTTATAACCTGACAGCCAAAGGGAGGAGATGAGTCCTAGTTGGCGTCTACTCTGAGTGAATTTATCTTGCCCTGACTGGTTCTTGTATCCTGTCTCTGATTTCGGTCCTCCATGAGATTAGTAGCTTCTGGCACGTGCCCCCACTATCATGATATTCTGCCTCATGCGGGTTCTGAATCAATGCAACCAAAAATTGTGGATGATATTCCTCAAACTGTGAGCCCTGATGTGTAGCGACACGCTCTGAATTGAATCCGTCCCTCCTTAGAAGGGGAAGGGGTGCTGGAAAGGACCCTGGAAGTTACAGCATTCATTCACAAGGTCCCTCCCGGGATTACATAAAGCAGTAGCTACTGCTGTAGAGGGAAGACTTCCTGGGGTTGTCCAGGGAGCTCGAGGCATGCAGCATTAGCGAGCTGTTACTCATGCTGGGGTGGGTTTTGGGGTAAAGCAGCTGTTTATGTCACCCATATCCCTGTACCCCCCACTCATGCTCCTGGAAGTACACACATCCGCACACCTGTAAGCGCTGCAAATCCACTGGTCTACCAAGCTAGACTTGGGTGGTGGCCTTTTTTGGTTCTGTCCCTGTTGCCCATCTGGGGTGAACCAATGTTTGCTCACATGACTCTCTGAAAATTATACAAGCCACAATAAATAAATAAATCCTCCAAGTTTTTCTCTTTTGAGCATTTTGATCAAAGCCCTGGAAAGTTAACTAACACAGAAACACACTATAGACTAAGCAACGCTGTTGGAAGGAAATTTGCAAAGTCTAGCGGAAAAAAAAAAAGACTGTCTGAGTATACAAGCTATGGATTGACTCTAGAAACAAAGCAATGAATTTAGTTTTTAAATGCCTTTCCATTTTTTTTATTACAAAAATAGTGAATGTCTATTATAGAGAATTTAAAAACTACATATTAGGGAGGAAAGTTCAGTCCCTCTACCAGGAAGCAAACTTGGGGCTTCATTCTGTACCCCAGACCCCTGCCTTCTGTTCGTCTAATTTATTTTGTGTCTATGAAACACCCTCCTCCTACTTCGGTTCGCAGATACTTCCGCTGCCCAAGCAAGTGGATGAGCTTCTGCGGGACAACTTGTTGAGGTCACTCTCCCTCGATCCCTTATTTTCCCACCAGCCTCATTCTTATCAGTCCCTCAGCGGCAACTCCTCAGTTTGCCCATTTGGGCTCTCTCAGTCAATTCAGGCTGCTAAAGAAGACGGAGTGGTTCATAGACGACAGAAACAGAATCTCCACAGTTCCAGAGTCTGGGAAGTCTAAGGTCAGGACAGAGTTAGCTTCTGGTGAGCTTCTGTCTTCTTGGGGTAGCCTGGCCTGGGGAGGGAGACAAATGAACTCCTTGGCTTCCTTTCCAAGGACACTAAATGTCATTCAGTACACCCATCGTTCCCCCTTCCCAATGCCATCACCACGGGGTTAGGATTAAACGTGAATTTTGGAGGGACACAGGTGAGGTAAGGGCCACCACATCATTCCCTCTTAAGACCCCGTATAGTGTTATACACATTCTTACTGCCCATTTCCTGGCATCTCTTCTTATGTTAAGTGCCCAATTCTCCTCTTCAGATATCTCTATTTTAATAACCTGAGTCTTCCTCACTCACTGACCGACCTTTGGATCCCCATACTGCCCCTCCACCTCAATGATTTTGGTCTGATGGGCCCAGGGGGTTGATTGGTCCGTATTCACAGCATGCCACAACTCGGTAGCCTTTGCTGTGTTCTGCCTCTCCTGCTCCAGGCACCGTTACACAGACTCAGGGCTACCCTTTACAAATCTTGCCTAGTGCAATCTAAAACCAAAAAGCTTCTCAGGTAGTCATGGGTCTATAATTAAAATGCATCTTCATGCATTTTCGGTGGCAGATCTGTGCTTCCTACAAGTTGGTGTTACACACACATTTAAAAGGAGCTTAAATAGCATCTTGATTTTGATCTCATTTAATGGAAAAGTAAAGAAACACAAATCTAGGGGCTGGAGAGGTGGCTCAGCAGTTAAGAGTGCTTGATGTTCTCGCAGAGGACCTGAATCCACACTGGGGATGGGAAGGTGTCTCCCAATCACCTGTAACTCCAACTCCAGGAGATCTGATACTCTTCTCTGGTCTGGGAGGCACCTGCACACAGGTGACAGGTACGTATACACATAAATAAACAGGAAAGTAATTTCTTCTTCTTCTCCTTTTCTTCTTCTTCTTCTTCTTCTTCTTCTTCTTCTTCTTCTTCTTCTTCTTCTTCTTCTTCTTCTTCTTCTTCTCCTTCTCCTCCTCCTCCTCCTCCTCCTCCTCCTCCTTCTTCTTCTTCTTTTTGGTGTTTTTGAGACAGGGTTTCTCTGTGTACCCTTGGTTGTCCTGGAACAAGTTCTTTAGACCCGGCTGGTACCAAACTCACAGAGATCTGCCTGCTTCTGCCTCCCGAGTGCTGGAATTAAAGGCATGCACCACCGTCCCCACTATCACCTGCTTTTTGTTGTTATTGTTGTTGGTTTTTGTTTTGTTTTGTTTTGATTGGGTAAAGTAAATTTTATGGGGAAAAACATCACTGGGAGAGCCTGAATAATTGCAAAACATTGGAAGTCTGTGTTTGCCTCAGCTTGTCACCGATTAGAAGAACATACTTTTTTAACAGTGTCTGATCTTTGCTGGGCATTCAGATACCAGTGGGTTCTTTTAGAGGAAGTTTAAGGTCATTGTTGTTATACCTTAAGATGCCAGAGGGGAAGAAATTAAGAAAAAGTAATTTTGGAACAGATTTGGAGGAAACAAAGCAAACCAACCAATAACTATACAGAACAAAGCTTTTCAGAAAGAATATGGCCATGGTTTAGCTGTGTCCCCTGAAAATTTCATCGATGGACCTTTAAGTCTCAGATTATGTTAACAGTGTGTGATGTGGTCTTTGGGAAGAAAGCTTTCATAGAGCGGATTGGTGTCCGAAATGATGACTAACAGGCTCCCGAGGGCTTGCTTTGCCTTGTTACATGATGCTCAACTATGAGATGATGCCTCAAGGCCCTCCCAAAAGCCGAGAAGATCCTGGCGCTGTGCTCACAGACCTCCTGAACCAAAATAAACCTCTTTGTTTTAGAAATTACCCAGTCTCTTTCTGTTACAGCATCAGGGATCATGCTAAGGTAAACACTCATGAAAAAAAGTTCACTTTAACATTCTGGTGGCAGAATCAGAGGTTCCTAAAGTAAACTTCCATTTTATAGGAATTGTTTCAAATGCACACCCTGAGTTTTATTTCACTTATCTCAACAAATATTTGTTAAGTACCTATTTGTGTGTCAAATAGACTCCTAACAAGACGGACAGCATCTCAGCTCAGAAACCCTGTTTGGCGTAGACATGTAGAAACCAATCTAGATCACTTCAGACTGTCAATACGATGGTAAATAAATGGCTGGCGGAGAAGGATGTGGCTCCCTCGGATGAGATGGTTCGGCAGACTTTCTTGACAAAATAATATTTGGGCTGGCTCAGAGGAATGAGAGGATGCCAACCATGCAGGAGCAGGCGAGTGTGTTCCAGAGCTGAAACACACGGGTTGAGAGCCACACAAGCGCTCCGCTTACAAAGCCAACTGCAGCGTTCTCCAGAACCGCGGCACTTTAGCTGAGAGCATTCCAGGCATGCATACGTTCATTCTCTTGTATAATTAATCTGCTCCGTGTAAGTTGATTTGCACAGCTATTGACCTGCACTCAGTCCAGCTGGACGCGATGACAACCCGATTAGTGATTCAGACTCGTCAAGAAAATGAGCCTCGGCCAGCTTGAGGCGGGAGTCAGTTGTGCAGGTTTCCCACTTCTGAAGACACGGAAAACAAGCCTAGAACTGGCCATAGTGTGAGTGTGGGGAGCTTGAAATCATTTTTGGAATGAATCCATTGTCTACTCTTAAAGTCTTAATACCAGGAAAAGGAAATATGAGTAATTGCTGCCCGGGACTGAGGCTGGTTTTCACAGTGAGACCTCCTCCTTCTCTGGGAAAGCTAACCTGTGGAATTTCATAAATGGCTTTTTATAATTACAGACTATACTATTAAAGACGGGCCATTCAATTAGCCATTTGCCTCCGTGGAATGGGGCGATCCCATAATGACAGGTTAATGGATTCCATGCTTAATAAAAGTAAAAGGGACCATTAGACTTCTTGTAAAGTCAACAGTAACTCTTTGCTGGCCACTAGCTCCTTGTTAAACTGGACCTTAAAAACAAATGCATGTCGAACCCTAAGATTCCAAACTGGTTTAATGGGCTTCACAGACATGGAAAACTCAGAGGTGGCTTTCCCAGCAATTTGAAATTGGGGCATTGAAAGCTTGAGTGAAGGTCATATGTGACCTCAGGTTACTCTAGACATAGGACACCCAGAGCCTGGTTCCCTGCTTCCCGAATCTCTCGGTTGGTCCTACTTACTCTAGGAACTGGGCTCATCAAATGGGTCTCTCCACGCCGGTTCTGAGAGGGAAGACCTAGCCCCACTTTAGAGGGAATTCGAGGAGGGGTGGGAGCTGGCTGTGGCACAGGGCAGAGTGGCGCTGAGGTAGGAGTACTCCTGGTAAGGGCTACATCTCCACAGTGAAAGGGGAAATACAAGCCACTTTGAGCTGGTGGCCATATTCAGGAACTCTCTTTGTGGGAGTTAGGACTTAGGTGCTCATCCATTTGTGCCAGGGTTATTCTGGGATGTCCAGTTCAAAACAGGTAAAAGGATGGGTCAAGGATCGGGGGCTAAAGGTCGAAGGACGTGTGGGCACCAGATGGCCACCCACAGCCTGCTTTTCCAACTTCACATCTTATCGAAAACTAATGGAATCTTGCTAAAAATGAAGCACCAGGTTCTGTTGCTTTGGGTGCTGCACCCACAGCAAACTCGTCGGTTGTGGTAGAGGCTGCTGGCTCACATACTCTCCTTTGCAAATCAAAGTTCCAGAGAAGAGGGCAGGATCTCTCTTTCTCTCATATATCATGATTCCAAGAAAATGGCGAGGCCTTGTCCTCCAGAGCCTGAGCAACCGCCCAATGGCACTGCAGAAAGGGCGCGTCCCCCTGGGGCCTGGGAACCATCGAAGCCTGCCATTAACCCAAAGAGAACCAACCAGTTTGCTTGAGCTCAGAGCACAAGATGCTAAGTCAATGGGCATAAGAAAGTTATTGAACAGAAATAAAGATAATTCCTAACTTGTGGGTCAAAGGAAGAACCCCTTTTTAAATGTAAAAGGGGGGGGAAATTCCTCATTAGTTCCACTCTGGCCAGTGCACTGAGTGAGATTCCCCTGCAGAGAGGGACTTGAGCAAACACTGTGGTCCAGGTCCACTGACAGGGTTTATCAGTTTCTGCCCTCCCGTCCTAGCCTCTGGGAAGGCGAGAAGGGGGTGATTCCCTCCTGCCTACTTTCCAGGGTCACCATGTCATTTTCCCATTACTGTGACAAGATGCCCAGAGACACACTTATTAAGGGAAGGGTTTATCAGACTCGGAGCTGAAGGCCACACGGCAGAGTCTGTGGTAACACCAGTGCGAGACGAAGGCTCCTCACTTCTTGGCGCACCAGGAAGCAGAGGACAGAGCCAGAAGCAGGAGCAGGCTGTGATTCACCAAGCCTGCTCCTAGTACCCTGTGTGTGCACCTAGATCCCTTGTCTTTCTAGTAGTGCCACAAGCTGGGGACTGAGCATTCAAAGACCTTCAGGGGACATTTTATATCCAAATCTTGTTTGTTTGTTTGTTTTCAACCAGGTGCTGTGACAGTTTATGTGTCTACTTATCTAAGTCATGGTCACATAGTGGTCCAGTGCATTCACACAGGGTGGGTATGAAGAAGGCATTTTGCAGCTGTGGATGGTGTCCAACATCTGCAGTGAGCTGTCCTTAAGGAAAGGACTGACGGGAAAACCTCAAGTTTCTCTAAAAAGAACTTCAGCTTCCACACGACTGGAGAGTCTCCAGCCTGCCTCCTGCCCCGCTGAGTTCAGCCCCACCAGCCAATTCCTGGAAGTAAATCCTATTAGTATAGAGAATCCACTCTCATCATTCATGGTCTTGTATTTGCAAATTTGAGTACTTGAATTCACCTGTAATCGCCAAAGCGCTCTGCACAGCCTCCGTCCAGCCATTTACCTGTCTGTCCAGGACGGCCGCAGACTGCAGTCGCTCAGAGTACACTCTTCCTGTCGAGACTGGATAGACGATGATCCCTCCTCCTTTCTTTTCTCAGACTGTAGAAAGCTATTCTTTTGGTGGTCCACTGAGCCCCAATTTTCACATTTTTCCTGGATGGTGTCACTGTTTGAAATAACCCTGAAGTACAGTGCTGACAAGCCGCCTAATGTTCCTAAGCACCGGAAGACAGTGATGCACCTTATGGGGAGCATATGTGTTGGACAGTCTTCATTCAGGCATGAGACACAGTGCTGGCTGTGAATTCAGTGTTACTGAGCCAATATTATACATTAAGTAAGGCATCTTTAAAGAGAAATGCATAAAACAAGGTTGTTGAAAATGTGACCAGGGATTCAGAAACCTAACCCTTTATTTTCCCCAGGAGAAATGGCCCAATAATTGCTAATTCAATGTTTGTAGTCATAACTCCACGAACGACAACAAGAATCAGCTCTCTGTGGGTGTGCGTGCGTCCTGCTGATGAGATACTATGCCATGCATCCCTTAAGGGTGCAGAGCCCAAATGACAAGCCTCCTTCCCCTCTGTCTTTGTATCCCTGATACTACTCAGCCAAAGGACAGGCATCTATGGAGGAACAAGATCTCTGTCCCCACCTCTAATGCGTGTGAGTAGTTCCTTTCCCTTCCTAGCTCATATTTCAGAACATGAAGTCATTTGGATGTTGCACTATCTCTCTGACACAGTCACAAGTAGGCTAGACGGGGTAATAAACGGCCTGCGTTTCAGCATTTGTAATGTAATTTGGGTGATTACTTTGCAAATGTAAACCAATCATGTGTATTCTAATTTGAGCATCTTTACCAAAAATAAACTTCTTTATGAACGCATAACAAGATAATCAGACTATCTGCAAGGCGTTGGGCCTATCCCCTAAGGTACAAGAGGCCAGCCTGCCTCGGAATTTCTTTATTCTTAATTCTCGATCCGTCCTCTTCCATGTTGTGCTCACTGTTACACGGCAAAGAGTGATGCATTAGTTCAAAGCCCACTCAGTTCTTAAGCCTCCCCATCTTAGCAAGTAGCAAGATCTTTAGCCCATCTCTGCAAGTAGGAAGAATCTTCACATGGCCCAGGGGCTTGGTCTTGACTGGGGCAGTGAGGGAATGGGAAAAAAAGACATACATACACACACAGAGCCGAGTTCAGGTAGACTGTGCTTTCTGATGGAGAAGCTGAAGCGTCTTGAAGCTCAGCATGTTTCTTATATACAGCTGAGCAGAGAGAGAGCATTATTGTGTGCAGCCAAAGAAGAAGGTGGGGTTCTTCCAGATAAACAAAGAGGCGGGCTTTGTGGTATACAGCTGGATCAAGAAGACAGATGTGGCTAATCTTAGTAGGAGCAGTCTCTTTAGGGGAGTGTTGATGCGGAAACCACAGCTTCCTTCATATCGGGGATAAGAGACAGCTAGTTCTGGAGCCATTTTGAGTACTATGGCCTGGGAATACAGATTGAGGTTACCCCAAATTCCATCTTCCAATGTGAAAGGAGTCTCACAAAGTTTTTGTAGTTTTAGAGAACAGAGAAGTCATATGTTTAAAATACACTGATGGACACATCAGAGACGGGTACATAGAGATGGATCTGAAGATGCCGTCAGGTGACATTCCTGGTTTTCGGGTTGGCAGAAGCAGACGTCAGTTGCCCACAGAGTCAATAGAGTCCAAAAAGCTTTTATCTATTGTTACAAGATGCTATTTCCGACAGAGGTGTGTGTATGTGTGTGTGTGTGTGTGTGTGTGTGTGTGTGCTGGAGAGCCAGAACTCAGCCCAAGAAAAGGTCTGCAGCATTCCCACCTCCCCACAGTACTGAAATTCTAAGCAGTCAGTCTCTGCAGACAGACACCCTCTGGAGGAATTGTTCGTCAAGGTCAGAAGCAGCTTCTCAGGCACAGTCTTCAGGTTGTAAACATCCAGGAAGAGAAAACAATGGTGGACATTTTTCTGCACACGCTCTCAACACCCACACATGGACCTGAGGAAGACTTTGCCATTTCCTTGAGCTTAGCCCTGGGAAGGCTTTGCCAATTTCTCGTGAGTCTGAGGCTACGGTCCTTGACACAGCCATGCCCACGGAAACAGCACACCTACTTGCCTGTTTGACCCCAAAAGATTTCTTACAAATAATTCTCTTTTTGCTTCAAGAGCATGCCATGACTTAGAATAAGAACCATGCGCAAGCTGCCATTGATGCGGAGATAACATGTTGTTTGGACACAAAGAGTAAAGACGTCTTTTGTGCATGCCTTCCAGGAGATCAGAGCAGCACCCGTTTCTCAGACACCCACAGCACACGCCAAGAGTCAGCAAGTGTTCAACACAAACAGAGGAAGGGGAGAACATTGCTACAGCTTGAAACATATCTATTCTCAATTCTCTACCTGAGTTAGAGAGAGAGAGAGAGAGAGAGAGAGAGAACAAAAGAACAGGGTACAATATCAATTGGGTTGAGGTTATGAAAATATATTCAACTATTTTTAAGGTATTTTGAATTTTTGAAACTTTTTCATAATAAAAGGATTCATATTTATTTTCCTATTTGTTATTCTTTGCCTTTTGATGTTTAGCAGTTGCCATGACATGACTGGAATTCTAAACTGTTATAATGATAGAAGAACCGCTGCTTTGTCTGAGACTAAATTGGTTTTCACAATGAGAGTCATACTACATAAATGTAGCGGGGGAAAGTGTGGAATGTTACAGACATATGTCACAGGTCAGCTTGAGAGAAGTAAGCTCAGCTCCTGTTGACAGAGGTTTCCATGCCACCTGGTCCTGCAGCCATTCAGTTCCAAAGAAACATACAGAGACCTACTTTAATTATAAACTGGCTCGCCTATTAGCTCAGGCTTCTTATTAACTAGCTCTTACACCTTACATTAACCCATAATTCTTGTCTGTGTTAGTCCCATGGCTTGGTATCTTTTATCAGTGAGGTGTTCCCATCTTGCTTCCTCTGCATCTGGGTGATGACTGCAGACTGAGCTTTTCCTCTTCCCATGATTCTTCTAAACTGGTCATCCAGCCTACACTCCCTGCCTGGCTACTGGCCAATCAGCATTTTATTAAACCAATACAAGTGACAAATCTTTACAGGATACAAGACTGTTGTCCCACAGCAAGCTCCTCCAAAAGATGACTAACTAGTTTATGATACTTGGCTGGGGACCCAGGGTGGCTCTACCGGGGACTGTGCCCCCACCCTCTCTGCCTTCCTTTGTTCTTAGCTGCTGGTAGCCTCTGAGGGGATGCTGTTGAAACAGAGATTGGGAAACTATGGTCCATGGGCCCAAAGCAGCCCATACCCTAATTCTAAAATGCAATTGTATAAAAACAACCCATGCTTATTTGTTTGTGAAGCATCTATGTGTAGATGTCCTTTACTGTCCAGTGGCAGAGTGAAATAGTCCCACAGACTTTATAACCCACCAGGCTACAAAGTTTCTCCACCACCTGCCACTTTGCAGAATCCTTCCTGGCCCCCACGTCGATTGCTCACATTGAAGTATGGCAATATTAACATGCTGCTTCTCCAGGGATTTCTTGAATTTTAATAAGGAGGTAATTTCTTCATCTAAAGAAATTAATGGCTAATAACAAGTTTTTGATCATTAGCAATGGAATGCTCAGGGGAATATTACAGAGTGGGGGAATTTCTTAAGTCCAATTATTACCTCACTCCACCCACCCATCAGTGGAGTTGTGGGTTCACCTATGAAGAATTTTAATAAAGGTCAAGGGAGGTATAAAGATTGGGACAACGGCTCTAAGGCATTAGTCTGAGAACACTTGGGGTACCAGACGCACAGCTGCAATGTCTCCAGTCTCAAATTAGCTTGCTTTTCTATTCCTCCCTATCTCCCTTCTTTCTTCCATCCCTGTCTCCCTGCCCCCTTCCTTCTTTTGTGATATTGGGAATGGAATTCAGGGCTTCACACATGCTAAGACTGTACTATAGCCCTGAGCGACACCCTCAGTCCCTAAATGTTTATTATGAGCACTATGAAACAATCGGAAGCACTTTGAGTTCAAGTAAAGGTAGCTGTGTTAGTGACTTAGATTGTGCTCTTGTGTTTTCTTAGATTTTTAGTTTACACAGGTATATTACCTCTCAAAGATTTCTTTTTTTATTATTTATTTATTAAAAATTTCCACCTCCTCCCCGCCTCCCTTTTCTCTCCCCCTCCCCACCTTTCCCTCCCTCTCTAGTCCTAAGAGCAGTCAGGGTTTCCTGCCCCGTGGGAAGTCCAAGGTCTTCCCCCCTCTATCCAGGTCTATAAAGGTGAGCATCCAAACAAACCAGGGTCCCACATAGTCAGTCTATGCAGTAGAATCAAAACCCAGTGCTATTGTCCTTGGCTTTTCAGTCAGCCTTCATTGCCAGCCACATTCAGAGGGTCCAGTTTGATCACATACTCCATTACTCCCAGTCCAGTTGGCCTTGGTGAGCTCCCATTAGATCAATCCCATTGTCTCAGTGGGTGGACGCACCCCTCGTGGTCCTGACTTCCTTGCTCATGTTCTCCCTCCTTCTGCTCCTCTTTTGGACCTTGGGAGCTAAGTCCAGTGCTCCAATGTGGGTCTCTGTCTCTATCTCCATCCATCGCCAGATGAAGGTTCTTGGTGATATGCAAGATATTCATCAGTGTAGCTATGGGACAAGGCCAGTTCAGGCACCCTCTTCTCTGTTGCCCAAGGAACAATCTGGGGACCTCTCCTTAGACCTGGGAGCCCCTCTAGAGTCAAGTCTCTTGCAAACCCTAAAATGGTTCCCTTAATTAAGATATTTACTTCCCTGCTCCCATATCCACCCTTCCTCCATCCCACCCATCCCATTCCCCCAAGCTCTCCCAAATCACATGGATGACGACTTTTCTCTCTGATGATCCATGAGCAGCTATGTTATTTCTAAAAAAAAAAAAAAAAAAAAAAAAACAACCCAGCAGCAAAACACAGGAAGGAACTCATGGCACAGTCTTGCTTTGGCACTCTGGATTCTTTGTGACAGTTGTTTAGTAGACCTGGCAAGACTGTGATGCAGCCGAGGTTCCCCAGGAGACAGGACACCTGTCTCCCCACCCTGCGGTGACTCAGAGACTAAGTCTGGGAAGTTACACTCCTCATGTCAACATTTCTTCAGGATACTACAGAGCTGACCTGGGCATGGCGCATGCCTTTAATCACAGCACTCAGAAGGCAGAGGCAGGTGGATCTCTGAGTTCAAGGCTAGCCAACTAGGACTGTTACACAGAGAAACTCTGTCTCAAAAATAAACAACTCTGTCTCAAAAATAAAAAGTACATTGCAGATCATGAACTAGATTATTCTTTCATTCAGTCCTTAGGACAATGTGAAAATTGCCCCCTCCATCGCACAGCTAAGGTAACCTGGGACCTAAAGGTAAAATTGCTCCTCTAAATCAGTTAACTACTATGGTCCCAAGGCTTTTGAGTTGTTATTGTGTAGAAGTTTCCTTCCCTGCACCCATATCCATGTTGGAGGGGTTCTCCGACTGGGAAACATTGACTAGCTTGTCTTTCGCCCAACTCTCATTCATATTCTCCTGCTTGCCCATTTCTCCAGACAGTCTTGCTGATCACTCCTGTCAGCCTCACTCCCACAGTCTTCCCACCTCAGTCTCCCATGGGCTTGAATGACATGTGTGCACCACTGCAAGGCCACACTCAACTTTTACCCAGTGGTCTTGAAAACCGAGGTTTTGTTGCTGTTCATGCACAGGGGTGGTAATGGGGAGCCTAAAAAGCTTCCAATAAACTCAATGGTCATAATAGTTCACATGCATTATCTCAGCTCCCAGAAGGCTGAGACTAGGGCGTTGCTGACTAGAAGCTAGCCTTGTTTACAAAAAAGGACCTTGTTTCAAAACAAACAAGCGAACAAAGCAAGTTCTCAACAACTAAGTTTCCACTGAAGAGCACTCATGAGCTTCCCATGTTTAATCTCAGGGTGCTCTGAACATGACTTCTAGACCCTCCCATAATGGTAGGTCTTTCTGTAAACTAGACAAAGGCCAACCAATTCCACAAATGTGCCCTGTCGGTGGTTTAAAAGAAAATGCTCCCCCAAAGGGATTGAGCCTATTAGGAGGTGTGTGGCTTTGTTGGAGTAGCTATGGCCTTATGGGAGGAAGCGTGTGGCTGTGGGGGTGGGCTTTGAGTTCTATGCTCAAGCTCCTCCCAGTATCACAGCTGGTTACCTGTTGCCTTCTGATCAAGATGTACCCAGTATACCAGGTCTGCCTGCATGCCACCATGCTGTCTGTCATGATGACAATGGACTAAACCTCTGAACTGTAAGAAAGCCCCAGTCAACTGTTTTCATTTGTAAGAGTTGCCGTGGTCGTGGTGTCTCTTCACAGCAATAGAATACTAACTAAGACATGCTCCTTCCTCAGCTGACCTGTTACTGGGTCAGGGCACACTCAGCAAATCTAACATTCTAGATCCAGCCCACACCTTCCAATCCAGACAAGGAGCCTCATCTAGGCAAAGACAACACAGGCATCCTGCGCCCACTAGCCCAGAGTCTTAATTGATCTAAAGGGATCTCTCTCAAAAGAAAGAAAAATTGATTGAGATGAACAGACTCTGTATATTACAACCGATACCCCACACTTTATCAAGTAGACAGCCAGATCCTAAACTCAGCATGACTTGAGTGGATGCAGCTCTTCTGAGCTGGGTATATTTGTGCACCAGCTCAGCTCCCTCCTGCGGTCTCTCCCTGTTGGCCAGGCTCCCCTCTGCATTCCATTCAGGTACCTCTGAGAGACCATGGATCAGAGGAGACCTAGCGCTAGCAGCAGGGTGGAGGTAGTCTTAGGAACTGCTTGCACGAGCCTTTGTCACACAATGATGACGAATCCTGCTAGGGTAAAGCTCCTTCTTCAAGTCAACACATGTCCAGGAGGCCGGCTGCCACCAAAACACACTGGTATCTTCCTATTCCTCTAAACATTCTGGGGAGCCCATGTCATTTATCTCTTAGGTCATGGGACAAGATCCAGGTGAGCCCATTAATCATACTAGGATCACCTTTCCTGCTCAGAGATCAAAGACAGCAAGAGTCATCTTTGAGGTTTTTTTTTTTTAACCCCCATGGGGTTTGAAGGAAAAATAAATGCAAGAGAAAAGAAAAATGCCATGACTAATCCTATCAGACCTAAACAAAATACCCACAGCATGTGCACTAGTACAGAGTGACGTAGGTGCGTGCAGCATGGAGTGACAGCATGGAGTGACGTAGGTGCCTTGCTAATCCCAACCGCCACTCCTTCGCATGCCACTGCCAAGCAGCACTGTAAACAAGACCCGTGGGGTAGGGAAGTAGAAGTGCTCTTTCAAACTAACAAGTTCAAATGACGTTAACGCCCCGAACTTCCAAGGTGCCTGTCTTCCAGGTTGTACAGTGTGTCACGGGTTTTTAACAGTCTATTGGATAGCTTAAATTTGCCTTCAGTGACTTCCTGTCATCTCTTCTGGCTTGTTTTTAAAGTTCTATGTCTGTCCAGTCTGTCCATATTCAGGTTTGTAGGTTTTCGTTTTGTTGTTGTTTTGTTTTGTTTTTCAAAACAGGGTTTCTCTGTGTAGCTGACTGCCTTGGAACTCGCTCTGAAGACCAGGCTTCAGAACTGCCTGGTCTTGAACTGGGCTTGAACTCAGAGATCTGCCTGCCTCTGTTCACCCCTGCCCCAGTGCTGGGATTAAAAGTGTGTGCCACGGTGTAGCTCGGGATTGTGTTTTAATCATCTTGTCGCAGGTTTGGAAACTTAGTGACCATTTTACTATTATATGGTTTAAATGGTGGCTTTAGGGCCCTAACAACCAACATTGCTTTTTCAGACAGTCCCTTACTACGTAGCCCAAGCTAGCCTAGAACTCCTGAGCCTCCACCTTAGCCTTCCAAGTTCTGGGATCATGGCTATCCACCACCACATCCAGCTAAGCATCAACTTTTGGTAGCGAAGAAGATGCTAATAGAAGTTAGACATTCTGTGGTAGTTTCAGGAGAATTTCTACTTTAAGTTAGTTTGTGCCTTCGTAGCTATTTAATTTGGACAGATTCAGTCAGAGTTGCAGGTAAAACGTATTCAACGTATAATGACATATAAGACTTTGTTGATACAATCAATAAAGGGTTATAGCTTTTGAAAGTCATAGTTTTAAAAATAGCCATTTTGGGGGTGGGAGTCGTGTGTGAGCAGAGTAACCTGTGAGTGGTGACCCATGCTCTCCTTCCGTTAGTAAAGAAGAGCAGCTGCTACGTAATCATCTAAGACTGCAGGCAAACCAGAGGGGTTCAAAGGACCCGGCACTGTGCTGTGAGTCGTAATAAAACAGTCATTCCTGGGAACACAGTCCAGATGCAGCTTAGACTACCTTGGTACGCACGCCTTTTACATTTAGCAGAAGAGGAACTTTAATCCATCAGAGTGCTGTTGGTGCGCCACGACATTCTAGGCGGAGAACACTGGTTGCTCTGTGGCTTCGGGAAACACAGCTTACACCACAGAACGCGCGCCAGGATGCTTGGGCGACTCCTTGCTAGCACTCAGCGGAGACAAAGGAGCAGGTTCTTGGGAAAGTGTGGGAACTGCAGCAAGGTACTCTGGGAGCGAAGTACCCTTGCATGGATACCCATAGATGGCCTGAGCAATTTGCTTTGCTTGGAGGCAGATGTATCCTGAGAAGTCTCTTTACATTTCCATAAGTATTCTTAACTAACAGGCCCTCTTTCTGAAGAATGAGTTTAAGCCATCAAAAGCCACCAGTGGCCCAAAGTGACTTGTTTTTACTATCGCCAAGGAAAGAAAAAAATACTCATTCATGGAACTTTTTGATTTGGGGAAAATCACAAGGTAAAGACAGGGGAGCCCTGCCTTATGGGTTCACTTCCTGTGGCTACAGGTCACAGCCTCCTCCAGCAAGAAGGCAGGACACCAGCTTGCAGGTGAGGCAGGGAAGTTCCAGGAAGGCCTGGTGTCTGTTCTGACATCAGTGGACACTGGAGGCTCCGCTTCTGCTTTCTAGGACCCAGTGCCTGCAGAAACGCTGCCGCGGCTCACAGCTTCTCTCTCTGCCGCTAATGTCTCACTGATCTGTTTGTGCTTTTCCAACCCCATCGCCTAGGCTTCACTGAAGAGAAAGGAAAGAAAGCACAAGGCAAGTCAGTATCTAATCTGACAAACTCCGCTTGGGTAGCCAAGCAAAAGCTATCAACACCCTGGAAAGTGATTGTTCCCACTATCACACTACAATACAGCTCCTAACGCCCAAACTGATAAAGCCAGATGGGGCTCTAAAAATTTTCAACACATTTACCCTAAAATTCGATCCTTGAGAATATTAAGCTCTTTGGGGGGAGGCACTCCAACTCATTCCTAAAACTCATAACTTTGTAGAAATTTTTCACAGGAACTAAAAAATAATTCTTTTAGAGCAATCAACACGTGAGTCTATTTAAAAACACTTGGGGGTGTAGAGGTGGATCAGTAGTTAAGAACACTCGATGTTCTTTCAGAGGTTTGGTCCCCAATACTCACATGGCAGCTCACAAATGTCTATAATTCCAGTTCCAGGGGATTTGACACCCCTTCCTGGCCCATGTACATTAGATACGCATGTGGTGTGTGTCCCACATTCAGGCAAAACACTAGTACACACAAACTAAAATTAAAGATTTTTTTTTTAGTGTTTTTTTTTAATTTTTCAAGACAAAGTTTCTCTGTGTAGCTTTGGAGCCTGCCCTGGCACTCGCTCTGTAGACAAACTAATAATTTATTTAAAAATAAAAGGTATTTGACTTAGACACACATTCCTAGGAAAACACTGCTCTGTGCAGCAAAGGGCACTGGTTCATGACGGTGTGAACTTGAGTCCGGACTCCATGACTGATGTGCACCTTACAGCCCAGCGTCAGGGAACCTGGCTCACATCCAAGCCAGCCCTAGAAATAAACACATCATCCAAATAGGTAGCTACTGAATAGTCTTAAATTTTCTATGATGTAAGTATATTTTTAAACTTTGAGTCGAGATAAATTTTTGCTAAAGTCAAGGCCACTTCACTTGTTCTTTATGGTCTTCATAGGTACCCTTCAAACCGGTCTCTTAACGCCCTCTGGATTCAACTTCTACAATTCACCTTTGTGTCTTCCATGGCAGCCTGAGAGCATCTAGTTATATGTACACACACACACACACACACACACACACACACACACACACACGCATGCACGCGCACACACATATGCACACGCTCACAAATGCTCCGAGAAATAAATGTTCTCAGCAGAAAAGAAAATTCTTTCCTTTTTTTACAACCATGATGCAAGTGCCTTTTTAGAAATACACCGTCAGTCTTGACCTTTGTCCTCTTTGGCTCCTGGTTTCTTAGCACACGCTTCACATACCACGCCTTCACATACTCCATGTGAGCCACGTTGGCTGGATGCGGCCTGCCCTTGGTGTATTAGGAAGTGTGGCTCTGTTGCTATTATGGGGCCTGAAGCAAAGCCAAGAAGAAGTCTCAGGGGCTTTCTCCCCAGACATGTGAGGAGAAGAAAATCGAAACACAAACGAAATTCCAGCGCTGGAGGAACAAAGTTGGGGCAAAGTCAGAGACCAGGAAGATGACCCAGTTCTTGGGAAGAGAAGAAACTTAAGGCATTATTACTGTCTTCAAGTCAAGTTCTTTCAAGCTTGTTGTCAACAGAATGAGTCTTTTTCTCATGTTTATTATGACGAGGCATTGAAATTTCTTAACGTAATTTAACGTACATTTAAGGCTGGGCAGGGCTGAGTTGAGAGGTATCTTCATGGCTAAGAACCCAGGCTTCCTATCCTGATGGTCAAATAACAGGGGCAGCAACCTAAGATGCCTCTTGTATTAAAGAGCTAGAGACAGATTTGCTCCTTCTTCCAGGGGTATCTGCACTCCTGAGGAAGTTGCCCAGAGAGCATTAACAACATTTAACTAAAAGGAATATACAGAAACATGGGTAAAGCATCAGACGTCAGAGTTTCAAATCACCTTGCCTAGGACACCATCTATCCATTAAAGCTGGTTCTAAATATAGCTGTCTGGTGAGGTAATAGGGAAGAAGGGGCGTGTCAAACCTAGCCAGCCTTCTAGAAGTCATGGACTCTGTATTTTCTTCTTTCTCTTCCTCCTTCCTGTACTTATTATTGCCTCGTAAGTGTTCCAGCAGCTTCCTGTCTCTCGTGCTGCTGCTCAACTGGTCAGTGGTGACAATTCTGGCCAGCATGTTTTGCATGTTTTATCAGTGAGGATAAACCCAGAGCTGAGTTCAGTGTAGCAGGGACTCAAAGGTTAAACAATGAGTAGAACGAATGGGCAAACGCTGAGGTGGAATTCTCGGCCACACCAGAGCCAACACAGAGCATGCAAAGCTGTAGGAATCAAGGTTATTTTTATGAGAAAGACCCTTCCTCTTCATCTCTCTCCTCCTTCCACGATGCGAGGGACAAAAGGAAAACAAAACAGTTTGCTTGTGTCCTGCATAGAGAACTTTCTAGATATTTGCTGACCAGTGCACGACTGTCTTTTATCCCTTCCCAGTTTGAGCTCTGCATAATCCTAGTTTTTATCTACAACAGTACCTGAGGGCAGAACAGGAGGCAAGGCTAGCCCTGGAGGCGAGGCTACCCCTGGGCTGGATATCAAGGGATTATTCTGAAAAGGACTTTAAAAAAAAGCTTGCTAAACCCATAAAAGTCAGTTTGCCTTGTGACCACCACAGCAAAGGTCAGTGGTAAACTACTCTCCTCAGCCAAAATTAAGATGGGAAACCGCCTTTCGCTGGTCTGCGTTTTGATCTATGGCTGAGGCCGCGTCGGGCTTTAACGGTGCCGATGTGAGTTTCCATTTGGTGCGCTTTAGATGCCTCTTTCAGAACAAGCTTCTCTGGCTATGCGGAGGTTGAGAGAAAGACCTAACTATGCGTTTGTTTTGAGAGCAAATACCCAACAGAGCTTGCTCCGGGCACAATGCGTGTCTCAGCCTCCCTGGTACTACACACTCCCCTCGGGTGGAGCTGCACAATGGTGGCACAGTGGCTGTGGCTCAGAAGACAACAGCAGTGTGGCTGACTCCAAATCCGCCGTTCTATGGGGCTCTTAGAGGCTTTAGCCGGGCTTACCTTTTCAGAATCTGTGGTGATAATAGGGTTTAGCTTTATTTATTAGTGCTTTTGCATTAATCACAGACAGACATATTCTGTTTAAGATGCTTTCTTTCTCCAATATTTTGTTATTAATTTAATGATAAAGTAGTAATTGAGCAATTTTATTATTAATTTAATAGATAAAATGTATTGTTTATATTTATTCTTATAAATATTTATGTATTGAATTAATACAAAGATAAACATAATCTTCTGTTTAAGATGTTTTCAGACTTAATCTGTTCCCTCACTTTTCAAAATTAAAAAAAATGGTAAAAGAAATGTTTTCACAACAAAGATAGATTGACACTTCATGAATACGGGAAGAAAAACACCTTTGACAAACCTTTGACAAATTTACCAAAGCTTTCCCCAAACACAGAAACTGCAGTGGAAGATGGATGTGTGGCTATGTTTCATTCTTTTCTCCAAAAAGCACATTAATAAAAATAAAAGAAGGGGCCCTGCACTTGTGTAAAGAGCTGTAACCCCAGTGTTGAGTTGGGGGCATAGGCAGGTGGACCCCAGAGCTTGCTGGGAAGCCAGACTTGCTGAAATGCTGAGCAAGCTTCCATTTTGGCGAAAAAGTCTGTCTCAGGAAAATAAGGAGGGAGCAATCAACGGACATCCTGCTCTGGTCTACACATGCACGCATGTGGACATTCTGCTCTGGCCTACACATGCACGCATGTGGACAAAGCACACTAAATAAATAACAACTTTCTTACATTAGGGGATTGTAGCAATTTCAATTTTAATTTTGTATTGTTATGATCATTACAACTTTCGTCTCTGTCACGTGACTCTCTTTCCCAGATCGCTTGGTCTTTCTCCATCTCCACCTTTCACCCCAAATTTGGTATTACTAGAGGTAGTTCCCTGATCCCTCTTTCCAGGTCCAGCTTCCATCTGCCTCCTGAATTTGCTTGTGGAGAAAAGAGCTAAGCTATGAATTCACAAGGGTGAGAAGTCAGTCTTCACTGAGCAAGAGGCCTGACAACCAGGACCCACTACCCACCTAAGGCTGGATAGCTCAGCCGAGCCGGCCTGGGCCAGCATGGGAGGATGTAGAGTCAGAAACACAAACCCTGCTTGGTTCTGACGTCATCATCCATTTCTCCCCAGGAGCACTCAGCAGCCTGTCTGATGGAGCATCCAAGAACACATTTTCCGAGATGCAAAATTAATCAGCCTTGCCTGGAACCGACATGCCTCCCACCCTCCGCATTCAGGCTCCAGCCTAACCATAATTCCCCAGAGAGAAGGGCATTTTCTTTTCAATCTGTATCCCATGTCCGTTTCCAGAGCTCGGGCTGCTTGCCTGATCAGCCCAATGCCCTTAACTATGTACAGTGATTCAAAGCAAGAGAGAAAATGCTTCTCACCCAAATTTGGAATAGGATGATCCTCACTGTTCGCTCTTTGAAGAGTCTGTGTCACCCTAATGATGATTCATTATGTCATTACATGCTATATTTTCTTCACACGGATGACGGGGGAACGTTATTATATTTATTTTTCATTTTTACTTAGCTGAATATAATGAATTCCACTGCTGTCCTATTTCTGTAATCCACCAATCAAAGGAAACTGTAAAGTTCACCATAGTAACAGCTCGGAGTCAGCGGCCCATGTGAGAACCACACAGCACAAGAGGCGCTGGCCAATCACAGGGCACGGTTATAGTCTCATCTCATAGCAACCAGGAGATCTGCATGGCAACATTAGTTGCTCTATGAAAGGAAAATTAGGAACCATATTCTGCTAGCAAGAAATAAAAGGTATTAGCTGTTAAGTCATAGCTGAGTCACCGTTGTGAAGACCCATCCTAAAATAGCTGCCTAAAGATAGCTTAGATCATACCTGCCTTGTCTTGGAGTCCTGTGCTGGGGAACGTGCTCCCTCCCACCAGGAGGAACCACCTGCGGAGTGAAAGAATGTCCGAGAGAGAAGCAGCTGTGAGCAGAGCCCTTGGAATACTCACAGCAGTGAAGTATATTTGCCGACAAATTACTCAGAAATTATCACATTCAATCCCCTGTGGGAGACAGGGTAGATACTGTTCTCAATTTTCCTTCTGTCTCTCCTCCACCCATTCTTCCCCCACCTTTCCCATCTTAGTTAATGGCAGCACAATTCCTTCAGCGGCTTTGAACGGAACGTTGACTGCTTTCTCTCCCACCTGCAGACAGCGCATCCGCAAACACGGTTGTCCCTACCTTCACCATGCATCCTGAATACAACCGCTCCTCTGCCGCTCCGCCCCTTGTCCAATTAGGCATGACCTCCCACCTGGAGGCGGCAGCCTCCTGATTTTTTTTTTTTTTCTGCTTCTTGCCCATGCTCCCCTGTAGTTTTCTGAACACATCAGCCCACTGAACACACAAGGGCTTGGTTCAGAGCCTTCTGGTCTCTGCCGGTCTGTGTTCCTGGAAAAAACCAAGTCTGCAATGCCCTACAATGCCTTTCTATCCCCGGTTCCCAGCTAATGCTGCTGTGTTCACTCGCTCTGGCCAGCTTTTCCTCCTTGTTTGTCTAACACATCGGGCTTCCTCCTACCTCAGGACCCTTGCACTAGCTATATCTTCTAGCAAGTTCTTCTCCGGGGATTCCTGGGGCCCATCCCCGAAACTGTTTCTATTGTTTACATGAATATAATTTTCTCAGCAAATCATTTTCTGGTCTATTTGAAAACTGTACTCTCTACAGCTCCACTCCCTTTCCGGGCACTCGTGGGCATACAGAGCAATACCTGGCTACTAATACATAGTCAGCAAGCTCCTGAAGATTAATAAAGGAAGCAGCTTTACAGATAGAGACAACAGTGTAAGAAGCTGCCCAAGCCAAGGCTCCTGCTTAGAACGCATTAGAACCTGGGCAGAACCAGACACACTCATGATCCCCAGACTGTGTTCCTGTCTACCACATTCTGTCTCCTTCATCAGTTCTAAAGCCCCTCCAGTAAGGGCCATGTCAGGTCAGCACTGGCAAGGAAAAGAAAAGAAACCACTGGGCTAACATGGCTGCTGTGGGTGTGGCCACCAAAAGATAGGCGAGTGGGAACGGCTATCCTCAGTGGTGGTAACTTCTGCCCTCTCTAGACTGCTCTTCTTGGATGTAGAAATAACCTATTTAACCATGTGGAATTCTCATCTCTTGTTTTCTTGGTTCGAAACAAGAATTTAAATGAAATTTTTGGTCTGCAACATTTTTTTAATTGTTCTTGCATGTTTGTTCTCACGGCCACAGAGTTGTATTAAGCACACACTGCATGGCTAGTTGGGGGAAAATAGGAAAAATAAATCAGTCATCAAATATGGCTTTTTAGTCTCTGCAATGAATCGTTTTTATGCTTTCAGAAGCTTCCTAGCATTACAAAACTATATGGAACTTTAATTAAACATAATGTAAACCCTTAGCAGCATCCCTACATTCTCAACCCTGCTTGAATAGTGGAGGATAGGAAGGGGAGGAGGAGAGGAGAAAGAGCACCCAGGAACAGGGCAGGGAGAACAAGGCAAAGACAGGAGCATTGTTCCATGCTGCCTGCTGCTTGGGGACTGCTATGGATACATGGCACCAAAAGCACCAAGGAAGGAGAAGCGTGGAGGACAGAAGCAAGAACAATAGCACTTAAACTCCATAAGCACATTTACAGTGTGATGGGCGCTTTGCTGAGTGCTTTCACACGGCCTTAGCGGTAAGCCCTTCAGCATCCCTGGAGGGGAGGAATTACCCTCTGTGTCTGGAGAGTGCGGCCAGAGAAACTGATGCTGCCACGGGACCCTGTCACATAACCAGAGCGAGTGTCAGGGATGCCACATTTGCCCTCCTCGCTTCAGTAAGAATAGCTTGTGTGATCTAAACAGAAAAATACACAAAAGGAGCTGTCATAGAAAATATTATTTTTTGTGAGGCTGGGGGGGGACAGCCCAACCAGTACAGTGCTGGCTGCATAAGCATGAAGACCCGAGTTCGATTCCCAGAACCCTAGAGAGAAAGTTGGACATTACACACATAATGATCCCCGCACTAGAGGGGCAGATGGATGGGTTTTGCTGGCCAGCCAGCCTAGCTGCTCGACAAGCTCCAGGTTCAGTGAGAGACCTTGTCTCACAAAACAAAGTAGAGGGGTGAAGAGTGACACCAATGTTGTCTTCTGGCCTCCATTTATACATACACACATATGAACATAACCCCCAAACGCACGCATGCACACACGCACACATGCATGCATGTGCACATGCACACACACCAAACATCCAGAGCCTCATAAGGGAGCAAGACAGGCACATGGAAGTCCTGGAGGAACCCAGCCGACAGCCCTGCTCTTCTCCGCCTCATTCCACACCACAGAATGAGCTGCATATTCCCAGAAATGTGGAGGCTCTTCCCAAAAGTGTTCTTGCAAAGGTTGTGGAATGAATTGTTCTGTGCTCTCTTCCCTATGGACATAAAACTCGCAAGGGAGCCTTTTTATTCACCAGAGAATCTGGGAGGTCAGCCCCCCTCCGCCTAAGGGAGGAGAGCCCAGGGAACGGCACTACACGGAATGGGGGGGCCTGAAGTAACTGTGCTGAACTTCTGACCCAGCTGGCAGGAGCAGGCTCAGTTACGCAACCATCATCACTCTCTTCAGTAGTTTGACTCAGAGCACATTTAAGCCTCAGCATGGGGTAGGGAGGATGAAAGACCTTTTATGGATTCTTGAATTATTACAAAAAAATATCTTCGCGGGGGCCATAAGCGCAAACTGCACCACTATGTGTATGGAAATATCATAATGAAGTAACAATAATAATACAAAGAAAACATGAAAAAAAAACCTAGCTTAAGTAGAGGAGAAACACGAAGCTGGCCTGCCCTAGGATCTGGCATTCTGATGCTGTCCGAAGCAGACTCTCCCTAGAATAAGCTCTCAGGCTGTTTAGCTGTGGAGAGGATGGCACTCTCCACATCAAGGTAGTTAGAGCTCCATCTCGCAGCATCAGGACCATCTCTCAGCTCATTTGTGTGTCGATCAAACAGCAGCAGCCTCTACCTGCTACTTTGAGCGCTAGAGAACTTCCCCTGCCCTGAGAAGCTGAATCCCCTCGGTAGTTTTTATGTTTGAGCCACATGTGAGACCTGGCGTGTTTGCAATTCCCATCGAAGGCAGTGCTGCCTACTGAAAAGGTCTGGCGTCGACTCAAGTTCCACTTCTGAGCTGGCCAGTGGTGAGCTCTCTGGCAAGTTGTGCTCTCTTGCTTTCAGCTCTGCCATGCATAAAACAGATACAAGGGCACCTATGTTACATGGACATTCTTCTGCAGAGTAAAGTGTTGTACTGGGAAAGGACCTCATACGATGTCTGGAAAATGGAGTTCAATCATTCTCTTGCACAGTTATATAAAAGCAAAGTTTGAACACAAATGAATCCAGAGATTGGCCAATGTAGCATTCTACCCAGGTTCTCAATCCTTGCTGAACCATCCTCTTTGGCAACAGGAGCGTGAATTTCTCAAAAGAGACTGAAATACCTTCAACCCCATTTTCAAAACTAGGATACCCAGCTCCCCAAGTTTTGAGACAAGTCTGCTCCCTTTCTTTTTAAAACTGAATGTTAATTTTGTTCACCACGTACTCAAGGGTGAAGCCTCTCCATATAACAGTAAGAAACACTAGCTTTAAGCTTTCGTTTCTTCTGATTGCTGCAATGCTCTGCCTTGTCCTACTGAAGCCATGGATAAGAACGGCTTCATCTTGTTAGACTTTAAGTCCGTAAACAAAAGTCATCTCTAAAATCATGGAATGGATTTCAGACTATAAAGAAATGTGCCAGGCTTTGGACAGATGAAACCCTAATTTTAAATGATAAACAGGAGAACTTAATTTAGCCCCTCCTTTATTTTAAATATCTGCATAAATTATTTGGTACTTCTGTGGGTAAGTTAGGGGGATGGCTTCCAATATCTTTCTACTGAGAGAAATTTAGCATTAGGGATTTGGGACAACTTTGACAGGCAGTTGTCCCTGCTGTATAATTACTGCAAGAAAGTACAATCGAATTATCAACTGAGGAAATTGAGCCTGAGGAAGGGACTGTGACTATCTGGACGTCCAGCTTTGGGTACCAGGATGGGGAACAAGAAGACTCTGTGAGGTCAGGGAAAGGAACAAGAAGGGGCAACTTTAGGGCTGAGGGTCTGAAATTCAGATGTCTGGGTTTCCTGGCTGATTGGGATGCAGTGGATGTACAGAACAGTATTACCCAGGAGGCCTGGGTTACCCAGGGACAACTCTGGGGCATTTGTCCCAGTTTTCCAGAAAGGGCTATCATGGAGTAGAGGACATAAGTCTGTCCACTCTTGATATTAGTGAAAAAAAAATGTAGAAAGTAAGCTTACCCTCAGATCTTCAGGGTACGTCTACAGACAGTAAGAGGAAGGAGGCTCCATCTAGAACTGCAGGAATGCCTTCAAGCCCGCCCCCCCCCCCCCGCAGGAAACATCATCTGGGCTTAGACCCAAGTACGAAAGGCTGTACTCTGATGGCCCCACAGAGACATAAAAATGAAAGCAACTCAAAGAACATTGGAAACCTTGTCACTTAGATTCTGGGTCTTACCCCGGCACACTGACAGCTTGTCCCTAAACATCTTTCTCTTGACCTATTTCATTCAGACCCCAGGAAAGCATTCCCAGTGCCTGTTGCCTGGCATCCACATGCCCCTCAGAGGGTGGGAATTTTGCTGCTGCAGACTTTGGAGACAGACACGGCTCACGACAAGTAGGCAGTCAGGTTAGAGAAGATGGTAACCAGCTTATCCGGTGTTCCTCTTAGGCAGAATGCACGGGAGAAATGGTTTTGTAAATTGTGCTGCTTACCAGTAGTACTCAGAGGCCATTTTAAAATTTCTAATCTTTAGTTCAAGAACATATGGGATCATCTGTTAGTTTTAATTCAAAACAGTTAAATAACTTCCCCGATACTTTTTTTGCTGCAGACCCCAAGATGTTAGAGTAATCTTACCTGACCAGGACTCTGCTCTAGGAAGAACTAGGGCAGGACAGGTGTCTGTGATTCTGCTACCTTGAAATTTATTACTTCTACATCTATTATGCAACACTCCCGTAGATGGTTCCTCTCAGGGAATGCTGCCTGAAAGGCCAGTGCTACCTAACAGAGAATCCAAAATCATCACGTGTGGCAAAGCCTCCTTAATATGGACACAGAGGCTCCCAAGTAGGGCTGCCCAACAGCCTAACTCAGGAATCACCCCTGGTAGACAGCCTGTTTGAATGGGGGGGGCATTTTCACTGCCTGTACCCAGCCCTCACCACTACACACCTCGCTCTCCAGACCTCTTCTGCAGAACGTCTACCTCAGCCCACGTCCTGGGAATGATGAAGAATGTCCAGTTTCTCCTGTCCAATTTCCGTTGTTCTTGAGAGGAACAGCTATCGGATGGGTCAGAGCTTGACACATGTCAACCCCTACTCTTATGGATGATGATGGCGTTTCACGTGATGAAAGCTGTGTTGGTCCAAAGTTATGGACTTCTTATCATAACTGGTTGCTGCCTCAACTGCCAACCATTGCAAAAAGAGGCTTCTCTGACAAAAACTGAAAGTAGAACTAATATGTGGGTGTATACATACTTAAAGGGCAGATTAACACTTAGGAAAACAGCCGTATTACTTCCCCTGCTAGTCCCCTGGCCTTCCTAGCCACAGTCTGTTGGCCAGGTTTACAGCACTGAACATAAGTCCTTCTTGTGGGTCAGGCCTCAGATCCAATCAGAGAGCAGTTGGATGCTGCCATAGTAGGCATGCCACTATGACACCTGTGGATACTTCTTGCCTGGCAGGTGGGTATTGTAGCTCGTAGAGTTGACAGCTGTGGACCACTGAAAACTTTTGTCTCACATGAGCCTGCATAGCACCTTCTGGAACAATGAAACCTAGCCAGCAGAGGGGAAGCTCCAGTTCAGCTCCAGCTCGATTCTCTGCCCTTGCAATCAAAACCTATGGCATTCCGCAACAGGGTTCTACCATCTAATTCTGCTAGGCAACCAAAAGCCATGGCAATAGCCTGTATTGTTTTGGGGACCTTTGGAGCACCCCTTAATAACTATTGATGAGGAAATATTCTCCCATCTAACACTGGGATTTGTGTCTAATAACCCATTGGTTATTATCCACTCATATAGGGTACCTCTGCTCAAATATTTTTGTTATAGCTTTTTTATGTATTCTTAATTTCAATTCTTCGTCCCCCCCACTCTCTCCTCTCCCCTTCCCCTTACTCCAATTAAAACTTTTGGCCATAGT
This sequence comes from Myodes glareolus, assembly GCF_982192425.1. Classification (NCBI taxonomy): domain Eukaryota; kingdom Metazoa; phylum Chordata; class Mammalia; order Rodentia; family Cricetidae; genus Myodes; species Myodes glareolus. The sequence goes on from NC_142033.1 coordinate 90,107,534, forward strand.
ATTCACCTTTTGTGTCTTATGAGGTCTGCCACCCTCCCTCCCCTAGGGCCTCTGTTTATCCTTCCCTCTCTAATGGCACCTATCTAGTTACATGGCCTCTATAGGCACTCCAAGTTAAACACACTAATCTAAGAGTTTGAAGCTAAGATTCACATATGAATGAAAACATGAGGAGTCACCTCACCCACTGTCATTTTTTCCAGTTCTATCCATTTAGCTGCAAATTTCATAATTTCATTTTATATGGCCAAATAAAATGTCATTGTGTAATGTACACCATAATTTCATTATCTTGTGTCCGTTGGTAGACACTTCCTAGTTATTGTGACTACAGCAGCAACACGCGTGGAAGGGCACAAACGTGCGCAAGCAATGCACATACAAGTGTCTCAGCAGTAGCCTGAGAGCCGGCTGAGAACATGTTCAGAGTGGTACCGCTGGGTCATGCGATAGTTCCCTCTCTAGCTTTCGAAGAAATCTCCACACCGATTTCTCCAGTTGCTTCATCAGTTTTCACTCCCACCAAAGCGTATCATGGCTCGTCTCTCCGCACACCCTCACCAGCATGGGCTGTTACTGCCTTTCCTGGCAACAGCCTCCCTAACTGGGCTGAGACGGAATCCCAAAGTCATTTTAGCTACTATTTCACTAGAGAACAAGGATGTTGCACACTTTAAACAACATTTACTCTCTGTTTGTATTTCTTCTGTCTGTTCAATTCCACGACTGATTTTTTTTATTGGGTTGTTTATTTTCTTGATGTCTGTAGATTATAGACATTAGTCCTTAGACAGCTTGATAGCGATCAAAGATTGTCTCCTGTTGTATGGATGGTACTTCACTTGACAAACAATTTCATTTGGTGTACAGAAGCTTTTTGAGATCATGTATGGATTGTTGACCTGAGAATCCTATTCAGAACATCTCCACCTAGGTTATGTATGGAAGAATTCTCCCTACATTTTTCTTCTGCAGTTTCACACTTTAGGGTCCCATGTTGAGGTCTTTGATCAATCAGTAGTTGGTTTTCATGTAGAGGGAGTGATAAGGATCTAGTTTCATTATTCTACATTTAGACATCTAGGTTTCCCAGCAAAATTTTGCTGAAGTGTCCATCTTCTTTCCAATGTGTTTTTGTTGTCTTTACTTTTTTAAAAAAAAAAGTATATTCTGGTGGTATATTTGGGTTCTCTACCCTACTCATGTGTTGATTCTGTGCTACTGCCATGCTGTTTTATTACTATGGCTTTGTAATATAACTTAAAATCAGGGATGGTGAAGCCTCCACTGGTATTCTTTTTACCCAGGATTTCTTTGGCTTTCTAGGTCTTCCATGCTTCCTTATGAATTTAAGACTGCGGTTACTACTTCTCTGAAAAATGGCACTGGAATTTCGATTGGGATGTCATTGGAACTATAAATTGCTTTTGGTAAGATGGCCATTTTTCACAGTGTTATTTCTATCAAATCATGAGTGCAGTAGGTCTCTTTCTATCTTCTAGAGTCTTCTTCAATTTCTTCAAAGTTTTAAAATTTTCAATGTAGAGGCCTTTTACTTCCTTGCTTGGGTTTACTCTGCAGCAAGCCTTTTGTATGCTGATTTTAAATCTGTCGCTTTGCTGAAAATGTTTATCAGGTTGAAGAGCTGTTTGGTAGAATCTTTGAGGACCCTTATGTATGGAGTCATAACACCTACAAATAATGGTATTTTGATTTCTTCCTCTTCTATTTACATTCTTTTTATTTGCATATCTTGTCTTACTACTAGCTAAGACTTCCAGCACTATATTAAATAAGACCAGAGAAGATGGACACTCTTGCCTAGTTTCTGACTTTAGTGGAAATGCTTTGAGTTTTTCCTCATCTCATTTAATGCTGGCTAACTGTTTTCCATAAAGCCTTCATTGTGGTGAGATGTGTTCTCGCCTGAGTTTCTTCAAGACTTCTATCATAAGGAGATGTTGGATTTTGTCAAAAACCTTCTCCCTACATCTAGATGATTAATTATTCTTACATCACTGGAATGAAGCGAATTTGATCTTGATGCATACATGTTCTTAAATTTGGCTTATGAGTATTCTACTGAGAATTCTGTTTCTATGTTGGAGGACATTGTTCTATAATTTTCTGTTACTTACCGTGTCTTTATCTCATTTTGTATCAGGATAACACTGATTTTGTAAAAAGAGTTTGGAAGTGCATTTTTCTTCTTTCTTTCATAGAATAATTTGAGAAATGTGGCTGTTAGCCCTAGTTGAAGGCCTGATGGAATTCTGTCATGAATCCATCCAGTTCTGGACTGTTTAAAATAGGAATCTTTAAGTTCCTATTTAAAATCATGACCAGTTATAGACCCATTCAAGTGATGTCATCTTAGTTTAGCTTTGGCAAGTCATTTAGATCTAGAAATTCATCCATTCCTTTTAGGTTTTCAATTTAATAGACTATAAGATTTTAAGATATATGCTCATTTTGTTCTGAATTTTATTGATGCACGTCCTAATGCCTCCCTTTTTGTCTCAAATTTTTATTATTCAGGTCTTATCTCCTGTTCTTTTGGTTAATTAGCTAAGAGTTTGCCAATTTTGTTTATATTTCCAAAGGGCCAATGAATTTCTTGATTTTTTTTTTTTACTTCTGCTTCATTAAGTTCTGCTTTAATCGTAATTATTTCTCTACACCTACAGCTTTTGGGTTTATTTTCTTCTTGTCTTTCCAATGTCTTAAGTACATCATTAAATTATTGATTTGAATTTTTTATGATTATTATTATATTATTTATGCAGGTTTTAAACTTTCCTCTTAAGGTTTGCCTTCATTGCCTCACATAGGTTTTTATTTTTCATTCAAGTCTAGGATTTAAAAAATTTTATATCTTGATTTCTTCAATGACCTATTAGTCATCATTTAATAGTGTATTGTTTAATCTCCATGAGTTTATACATTTTCTGTTGTTAATTTATAGTTTTATCCCATTGGGCAGATAGAATACACAATGTATGATGGTTAGCTTTACTTGATACAACCTATGACCACCTGGGAAGGGAATCTCAACGAAGAACTGTGTTCATTGGGTTGTGCCATGGTTATGTCTGTGGGATATTATTTTAAATTGATCTGGGAAGATCCAGCCTACTGTGGGTAGTACCTTTCCCTGGAAAGGGGGTCCCGAGCCATATAAAAGTGGAGAAATCAGACTGGGCACAAGAAGCAAACAAGGGGGCATGTGTCTATTCATCTCTCTCCACTCTTGGCCTGGGAAGTGCTGTGGCCAGCTATCTCAAGCGCCTTTCTTCGATTTCTCCACAATGCTAGATCATAATCTGGGATTGTAAGCTATATGGATCTTTTTTCCCCTGAGTTGCTTTTCATCCTGATATTTTATCACAGAAAGATAAATAAAACAGAAAAAGATGTCATTTCAATTTTCCTATATTTGTTTTATATCCTAGTATATGACTTAATTTAGAGAAAGTTCCTTGGGCTACTGAGAAGAACGTCTGTTTTGCAGTGTTTGGAAGAAATGTCCTAAAGAAGTCTATGAAATCCGTTTGCTCTGTGATCTTATTTACTCTGGTATTTCCCTGTTTAGTTTTTGTACAGGTGATCTGCCTAAGGGTGAAAGTTGTGGTACTGAAGTCACCCACTATTATTGTGTTTTATTAATTTAAAAAACTTATATATACTTTATTTATAAACTGTTCTATGATTGTTTTATGAAATTGGGTATACCTATCCTGGTAGACATATTTAGAATTGTAATGTCTTTTAGATGGGTTGGTACCTTGACTAATTTGAAGTGATTCTTTGATATTTTCTGACTAGATCTGCTTTTAAGTTTTTTCAGTCAGGTTTAAGAATATAATCGTGATGCATGCTTGGTTTTTTTTATTCCATTTACTTAGGGCACATTTGCCCATACTATCACCTTGGAAAAATATTAAGGTTTGACTGTGGGATGCGTTTTTTGGAGGCAACAAAAGATCGATCATATTTTCTAATCCAATCTGCTAACCTGTCTCTTTTGATAGGGAAATTGAGACATTAATACTCTAAGTAGTTATTGAAAGGTGGGTGGTGATCCCTGTCATTTTGGTAATTTTATAGTATTTGATGTTTTCCTCATCTTCTTTCCCTTAACAATTGTTTTGGTATCTTTATTCCCCACTGGAGTATTTTGGGTGTGTTTATCTTTCTCTTTAGTTAAGAATCCCCTCTAGTACCCTCTGTAGGGCAATCTTGATGGTTAGAAATTCCTTTAGCCTGCTGTTGTCATGGAAACTTTTCTTCCTCCTTTATCATGTTCAATAATTTTGCTGAGTAACTGAGTCTGGGTTGGAAGCTGTGGTCTTTCAGAACTTGAATTATAGCTTCCCAAGCCTTACTGTCTTTTTAGGTTTCTGCTGAAAAATTAGCTGTTATTCTGATGGGCTGGCCTTTATATGCAGCTTGGTCCATTTGTCTTACAGGTTTTCAGTGTCCTTTATTGGTTCTGTATCTTCATCGTTTTAAGTAACACGATATGGGAGCTTCTTTTCTCACCCTTTTTGCTGAATGAACATCTCTTTTCCTAGTTTTGGAGGTTTTTTTCTGGGATTTTATTGAACACATTTTCCACACCTATGTAATCCTTCTCTTTCTTCTATGCCCTTAATTCATAGATTTGAGCTTTTATGGAATATCCGATAGCCCACATATGTTCCATTCATATGTTTTTCCCCAAAAAACTATTGCAAAAATTAGTTTGTTATTGACCCTGACTGAGTGTTCCAATGCCTTCCTGTCTTCAAGCGCTGATGTCCTGCCCTCCACATGATGACTTCCCACTGAGCTTTTTATCTGACTTACTATATTTTCTTTTCCTTCATCATTTCAGTTTGGTTTTTCTTCCATCTTTCTAGTTGTTCGTTGAGTTATGTCTTCATGCCCTAAATAAACCTCCTTATTTTATTCAGTTGGTTCTTTGTGTTACAAAATTCATTCAGAAATTTATCCATGTCCTCTCTGGATTCTCTGAACATATTTGTAGCCATTATTTTGAATTCTTTGTCAAGCATTTTGTGTAAGTTGGTTTCATTGGGGGCTAATGTGGGATTGGTAACCTTTGGATGTGTCTCGTTTTTCATGTTCCTTGTGTTTTTACATTGGAAGTTACTCATTGTTAGACCATTGGCTACGTTTTCTTTCCCTTGTAAATTCAAGTCACTTGTTTTCTCCCATGGGAGACTTTTGCAGTGTTCAGGAGACATTGGGTTATAATTAGGTTGAAGTGACGCTTTCTTTTGTTAGTCTGTGTTCAAGGGCAGCAGTCTCTATCGGGCGTTCCCTTGAGAGTTGAGTGTTGTCTGCAAGGACAGTCACTGTTCAGCACTAAACCCAACGGAAGTGGAGCTGCAGCTGACCCCAAAAGTGTCGCGCCTCACGTACCAGTTGCCCTATACAGTAAAGGGACACTAAAGGCACTGTGTGTCCTTATGTGCTCTTTGCTGTGCACTTGAGCGGGAATTTAAAGAAAAGAAAAAGAAGAAAGAACTCACAGTCGGACTAATGACTCGGGTTAGGTTGCTAGGAAGTGGGGAGAGGGATGCCCAGATGGGAAGGAATGGGAGAAGCAAGACAAGAGGAGGAAGATGAGGGAATACAAGGGACAGCAGAGGACAGGCTCGCCTCTCAGGAGACTGGGCTGCAGAGACTTTGCTAACTGAGCTTGGTTGTGTTTTTAGGGAGAAGAAACATTAAAAACGAAAGGGTGAAGCGAAAGGGGAAGAGAAACAATTTGAGATGGAGGCCATGCCCGCCTACGATCTTAACCTTTGGTATTATGTAGACAGGGACAGCTGGAGGTGCAATGAGAGCTACCTGGAGATACAGGATGTGAAAACTGACTGCTGGATCCCACGCCATCATCGGGTGGCCCTCTGTCTTGCTGTCCTCCTAAGTCCTGCTCTGGACTGCACTCCATGTTGACTTCTGTAGGATTTTTCCCTTGGAGACACCTAGAGGCATCCTTACATGAAGTCCTGGTAACTGGACTGTTTGTTCCTGGGTCTGAGGATGGCAGAGACAATCTCCACCCAGCTGCATTGTGGGGATCTGGTCAAGCCTGTCAGTGTGAGGCGACTGGAACACTATTCAGAGCTAGTATGCCATTCCCAACGGTTCCCCTTAGGAAGCTCATGGCCCACCCCCGCCGGTTTTTCCCACCTGTATCCTTTTGCTTTCAGAAGGCATTGTATTTAACCCAATCTGTTCTAATCAAAATAAAGTGTCCTGGTTGATAAACACTTTTAAGAAATTTGGTGACTAGAAACTGGGGAAATGTCAATTAGGATTTGTCTAAGATTTTCTTAATGAAAGGAGGAGAGTAGGGACTGATTTCTTAGAGTTAAAAAGAAGAAAAAGAAAAAAAAATACCTGAATGGGATGTTGGTTTATGTAGCTGTAATCATCAATTCTGTGTCTGCTGAAGCTCTGGAACATCCTTAAGTAAACTAACATGACCCGAAGAAGTCAGCTACAGGTCTCTCAACTCGTAAACCAAGCATTCGGTTTCACAGTGCGGTTGGATTCAAACTGTGGCCGCCGACTGTGTGACTTTGGGTTGTAGTGAGAGTTGTGAGGAGAAGATGGGTTTCCAAGGGAACTGCCGAGTCCCGTGAAAAGACATCGCTTAGGACAGGAAATGGGAACTTGAGGGGAAAGTTTCAGAATTCAGTGTATGAGTCCCCTCCCCTGCTCCCATTGACGACAAGCCTGGGGATTGCCAGCAATGGGAGTGAGCTGACCCTTGCCTTATGGAGCAGACTGAGCACTGCAGTGCCGGGAGGCTAGACCAGGCTTCCTGCCTGAGGCTAGACCAGGTTTCCTGCACTGCTGTGAGGCTAGAACAGGCTTCCTGCCTCTGAGTGCAGCCTTCCCAAGCACCAGAATCTTGCTGGGTGTACTTCTACACTAAGTTTTGTCTGCTCTTTCAGTCACGGATTGCAGCTTAACCTGCTTCACCTCGGGAAGTGAGGGAGAAGACGGGTGCCAGGCCTGGGGCAGAACGCTCTAAAGGAGAGCAGCAACCGCTCTCCCAGAGCCAGAACAGAGCTGTAGACAAGATCTGACGGCAGCAGTGGAGTGGGAAGTGGCGACTTTGGGACTGTGAGCATCACAGCCCAGTGCTGGGACTGGGGAAGGAGCAGCCGGTCTTGAACATACATGAACCCTTTCTCGGCAGGGCTATGGAGTTAGGATTCGCTTCCAATAGAGACACGGGAGCCCCCAAAAGTCATAATAAAGAGATATTAAATATTATTAAATGTTATAGTCCCAGTTCATTCTGCATGGATAGGTTCTTTGAGTCTCCTCTTATTGTGTTGTTTAAATTCATTTGGATCATTGTGCAGAAACACCGAGGAGGGAGAGAGAGAGAGAGAGAGAGAGAGAGCGAGAGAGAGAGATCCTGAAGTTCACCTTACTGAAGAAGTTCCTGCTTTGGTTCTCCTGCTGGAAACACATTGTCCACAGTGTGCTCCATGTCTTCTAATGCTTTATCAGAAATAAACAGAATTACCAGCAGTTTGGTTTAAAAAGTTATAACTTATTTTAAATATAGTTTTGCTAAATGAGGAAATCAAAGGATTGCAAAATCCTTACAAAGTGGAGGGATTTGTCCAAGTGATTCATCATGAAGGGTTAGGAAGCATGTCTCAACCATGGAATCGCTTTCTGAAAAGACCCTCTGTACCCTAACCCAAGTGACAGCCCTAGAGAGTTGCCGTTGGCTCAAATCCAGGTTCTATCTAGGTTATTCATATCTGGCAAAAAAGCAAAAAGATAGAATAGTCAAGTCCCAAGAAACAGACGGACTTCAGACAATTCTTTTGGAAAGAGCCCTAGAAGAGAGCGTCTAAATCCTCCAACTGCCACGGCTGCCGTGGCCTGTTGGAAAAATAGTGATTCGACAAGGAACGGAAGGCCCCCAATTGTCACACCTCAGAGGAACTGGAACGTGTGGTTTTTATTTATTTATTTACCAGACATGGTTGTCAGAATCTGAGATCTTGATTTTGATGACATTTGTGACTAAATAATACTGGTTATAGAAAATACTGGAAGGTTATAAATAAAATGTTAACTAATACACTACAGCTAACTCCCCAGTGTCGCTTCTGTTCTCAGGCAGCATCTCCGTGAGCCGCGCAACAGCAGACAGCTTTCCTGTGGGTGGCAATCTCTACAGCTATTGTTCCCTCACATTTGCCTCTGTCCCTCGATGCCACCGGTCACAATTATGCCATTATTTCTTGCTCTGTTATTTCTTCCTTCTAATTCACATTGGTAGCCCGACTTATACATACTTCAGCGTCTGTCTTCTGGGCGTTTATTTGCAATATCATCTTTCATGATGTTATGGAGGAAGAGGGAGCAAAATGCAGTCTTCTTAACTGGTGCTGCCCCCATGGAGGGAAAAGGTGCAGCTTTTGCCGGTCCCTAAGGCAGCTCTGCCACCGCCACTGCCCCTGAACTTACGCTGAACTTTTCTTCCAGAAAGTCTGACTTCCGAGAACCAAGCCTGCTGCAAAATTCGATCTAACTGAAACTTGATAAGAGGGCCCAGACCAATCACAGGCACCCGCCAGTGTGCCGAGCATACCTATAAATCTATTTATTACACCTGTAATTCCTGAACTGAACTTCCAAGTCATCCATGTATGCTGCAAGGGCAAGCTGAAGGTTTTTATAAGCATAATTTTGAGATAATAGGATATCAAGCCTAGGACCAGTTAGGGCTCAGAGCCAAGTGTTCAAGGTTAAGGTATGCAGTTGAAACCTTGCCACCTCATTCCTACACTTGGTGTTGTTAGGAAGCTCACCACCATTCCAGAAGAATTCAAGCTCCCAGCCTCTAAACAGTTAAAGACAAAACCAGAATGAAGTTCATTTTGGAAGAGGTACACATATGCCTCTAGTGACTGCCAATAACTAAGAATAAAACTTTTCTGAGTTTTGAAAACCTAGGAGCGTTCAGGTCAAGTGCTGACCAAAGGTTCTTCTTACATGCTGTTCCCTGCTTAGAATGCTGTTCCCACATCTCTGTCCCTAACTTCCAAAGTACTTCCACTTCATCCTTATGGGGCCCAGCTTGCCTGATACTTCTTCTGGAGAGGCCTAGTGTGTGTTCTGCACCCCCACTTTGTGGCGGTATCTCTGTTTCTCGCCTTATTGATGGAGTGATGTCTGCCTTCCTCGATCAACAAAGACCGCCTAAGAGCAGAATCAACATCTGCTTAATCACCACTGGCTGGTCAGGGTCAAGGTGGTTGTTCAAAGAATAAAAAATCCGACGCCCGTGAGTAAGCGTAACAGCTAACGTGTAAACGTTTGCTTAGTACATGCATGTTGGTTTGTCCATGGCAATGAGTGACAGAGTGGCCATCCGAAGCACCAAGAAACTGCCCAAGTCTAAGTCCCACCTTACAGGTGTGCTCAGAGTTTGTTTACATAGAATTTGGGAACTGTTTCCACATTCAGAATTGTATTTTTTACCTGGCTTAAAAACTCAAGTTCTATAAGTGCACTATCAAGAGCAAAGACTGTCTGTCCTGGGTGAAATAGCTGTGTACCTGGTTTAGAGTTGCTAATAGAAGCCAGAGAAAGGAGAAAACACTAGACAGGAGACTCAGGATAAATGTATACTTCAGCTCAGCTTCCTGGAGTTATAGGGTTCCCTAGACAGTTATATATAATGCTGCCAATACGGCTGTCCAACAACATTTTAAGCCAGTAGATCTTGTCATCTGTTAGTACTTTTCTGCAGCATGTTTCTCAGCACCTCTAAGGACTCTATGGCAGTCATGTGCCTCTGTTAATAATTCTCCTCTTATTAGACATGCTGTGAGATATCCTTCTGTATATGTGTTGTTTTTATTGGATAATGAACAAAACTGTTTGGGCCAATGGCTTAGCAGAGTAAAGCCAGGAAATCTGAACAGAGACATAGAAAGAGAGTAGGTGGAGCCAAGGAGACTCCATGTAGCTGTCAAAGGAGAAGGATGATGGAACCTTACCAGGTACAGATTAATAGAAATGGGTTAATTTAACATGTAAGAGCTAGCTAAGAATATGACTAGGCTATTGGCCAAACATTGTTGTAATTAATATAGTTTCTGTGTGATTATTCAGGTCTGGGCAGCCAGGGAATGAATGAGCAGTCTTCGCTTACATAGACATATAGGTTGGTTTCCATTTGGGGACACTATCAGCCTGTAGCTAAATCTCTGCACACAAATCCAACTCTCTCTCTATTGAACAATGAGACAAACATCTCCGACTCTATTTGAGGAAAGCATCATTAAGTCATGGTTGGATTTTAAGCTAATTTCAAAATTAAAATTAGTCCCTACCCCACCTTGCCAGTCAAGTCACCAAATGGCCTACTTTGTTTCACAGGAGGTGAAAACCACAAGAACTTAGAAAAGACATTTTAAATTTTCTACTAATGAAGAAAGCTTGAAAATTTTTCTTAGAAACACACTGTGCATGATATTTTACCCAGGCCTGAGATCAAAGCCTCTACTTCAAGGGCCACAAAGCTAATAACTTAAAAATCAGCATGGAACTGCATGTTTATTTACTTGCGCCAAGATGCTTCAATATTTCTTTGCTTTGCTTCAATCAAAACTGAAAGAAGTTTTGGGAGGAACCATCTGGGAGTAGTTACATCTTGTCCAATGGAAGCAAATACTCTTTACTGGGGAGTTTCACAGTATATGTGACTGAATGAGACTCCTATAAATCAGCTGTGGATCCTGTCTGTTGTATTTCTAAGAAGAAGCTCAAGTTTTCTACATTAGTAAGCTTTTTAATGCGTCAATGTGGTGGAGTGTTTTGTTTCCTTTTGTTTTGTTTTGTTTCTGACCTCTGCTGTGTAACACTCTTCCTGGGGAGATGGGAACAAATCTCTACTCACATTGAATAGAAAACTGACAACAGACCGAAGTACGGATACCATCAAAGTCCAGCTTAGTGAATCAATGAGTTTTATTGGGGTTATTTACAGAAATATGGGTGCATAGTTTTGAACAAGTGCAGACATGACTCTAAGACGGTGCATCATCAAAGCCTACTCCAGTGAGAATGACAGCTCATGAAAGCTGGAAGCCTGGAGTACACCACCGCCTGCAGTCACTCAACAGGCTGGAAAATGTTCTTTCCAGACAGCCCAGTTGGCCTGAGCCTCCTCCAGGCGGCTTGGCTTATCTGAGAGTGTCTCTCAGTGGTCCTTACTGCTGACACAGGCTTGAAAAGGGAGCCTGAGGGAATCTGGTCAATTTCAAGGATTTCCTGAAGACACGGAGTTGTTTACTTACAGAGCATAAGGCAAACCCTGCAGGATGGAATCCTTTGCCTCCTGCATTCTAAAAGCTCTCCAACTCTCACGCGTTTGGGACCCACTTACCCACACCCACACCACCAGGGCCAGCTCTACTGTTTTGCCCAGACAAGGTGCTGGGCCTGTTCTCCTGAACACTGTAGTTGGTGAGGCACAGGGCCAGTCCTCCTGCCTGCCACAGGTGGCAAGAGGCAGAGTAGGGAGATCTTTCCCTCACCCATACAGCCTCAAGGCAGGGGAGTCTGGGGGTGGGTCTGGGGGTGGGGTCAGCTCTCCTGTTCTCACTCTGTCAGGGCCAACTCATCTGCACCCTGGGGGCCAACAGGGTCAGTTTGAATGTGTTGCCCAGGTGAGGTGTAGGGCCTGCTCTCCTGAGTGCTTCTACTGGTGAGGGACAGGGCCAGCTCTCCCACTCTTGTGACCCAGGGGCCAGCTCATCTGCACCCCTGGCCAGCAGGGTCAACTCAAGTGTGAATGTGTTGCCCATGTGAGGTGTAGGGTCCTGTCTCCCAAGAGCTGCTGCTGGTGAGGGACAGGACCAGCTGTCCCACTTTCTTGACCTGGGGGCCAGCTTTCCTGTGTGAACTAGGTGGCAAGGGGTGAGGAGTCACCCCTCCCTGGCCCACACCACCATAGACAGGTGGTGGAGCTCTGCTCCTTGCTGCCTGCTGTGGTGAGTGTGCTAGCCAGACTGTGCCCTGCTGGTGACAATGAGGGCCAGTTGGCTGACTGACCAACCCAGCTACCACCCAGGCCCAGAACCATGGCTATGAGTTAGCCCATCCCAACATCCATCTCATCTATAAACTACTGGAGCATGTGAAGAGGTCCAGACCTGCAAATCCAAAGCCGTGGGATTTCCATGACACAAGACAACAACAGGAAATTCAAGAGGAGTCCAGGATTGATAGTGTAGCAGAAGCCAGAGGCCTCAAACCAGACTCATTGTCATAAATGCTTACAAGGAAAGATGTATGGACGACAGGGTGAACTGACCCACTACAGCTTCTACACCAAGATATTTTTTTCTTTGTTTTTGTTTTGCCTTGTTATTTTCATTTTGTTTTATTGAGGGGGCATTGCAAGGGTAGAGGGCAGATGTGAAGGGACGGGGAGGTAAATGGGATCAGAAAGCATGATGGGAAATCCACAAAGAATCAATAAAAAGTTAAAAAAAAAAACTAAAACAAAAAATTGACCCCTAATCTTGGAAACCACTAACCAATTCCCCAACCTGCCAAACCTTTCCTGCTGGCTGGCATCTTTCAGGTCTTTATGCTGTCAGGTGAATGCTACTGTAGGCAGGTGGGCATATGTGTGTGGTGTGAGCTTGTGAGCCTCTGCCTGTGCATGTGTAGGTCAGAGGAGAATGCTGAGGTCTTCCTTTCTTGCTCTCCTTGAGACAGGCTCTCACTAAATTGGAAGCTCACCTTTTCTGCAAAGCTGCCTGGCCGGAGCCCTCGGGATCCACTGTCTCCATCTCCGGATGCCAAGGTTACAGGCACATGCAGTCATGCCTAGCCTTTTCATATGGGTGCTGGGGATTTAGAGTGGGGTTGTCATGCGTGTAAACCAGGCATTCTTACTCAGTAAGCGATTTCCCCAGCTTCCCTGGGAACTAATTTCATGGCTATGACAAAGGCCTTAAGATTGTGTAGTAGAACTCTGATAGTCAAAAGATCCTGGTGTAGGGGAATATAGTGGGGGCTGTAGAGGTGGCTGAGCGGTTAAAGGCCTCTGGTTGCACTTCCAGAGGTTCTAGGTTCGGTTCCCAAAACCCGGGGGTGGGGGGGCTCACAGTCATTTGTATGTCAGTCCCATGGGGATCTGATGCACTTTCCTGACCTCTACAAGCATCGTTTGCAACCGGTGCATGGAAATACATACAGGCAAAGCACCCACATTCGTGAAAATAAATAAAATTTAAAAATTATTTTGTTAAAAAGCACAATGAACAAGAATTTTTTCTCAGAAATGTATCCCATGAACTCTGGTTTCCAGAAACAATGCCAGAAGTATAGAAGCAATTTTAATACTTACCCCACCCCCCAGTACAGTGGGAGAGGCACTCCCGCCCAACAGGGGAAATCTTTCTGGATCTAATCGATAAGATTCATCAGATCCACTGCAGCCTCGATTGGGTGCTGCTTCTGCCTCCAGTGGGCGCTGCCTCTGCTACTCCGCCCTTGTCAGTGACCTGTGCACCGCAGACTCAGTCTTCCGGGGTCCACCCTTGTTTGACATCCACTGTCACCTAGCGCGGGGAGTTACCCAGCAACTTCGCTGGGTTGGCTTCCCAGTGTCACTGGCAAGTTCAGTCTTTGTATTTTTCTGTTATTCTCTCGTGTAGTGGATCAAAGTTCTCCTTTGTTTACCCTCTGCTGTCTGCGCACTTCATTCCTTTTTTAAACAACTTCTATTGAGCTATATATTTTTCTCCACTCCCCCTTTCCACTCCTCTCCCTTTCTACCCTCCCCCATGGTACCCATGCTCCCAATTTACTCAGGAGATCTTGTCTCTTTCTACCTCCCATGTAGATTAGATCCATGTATGTCTCTCTTAGGGTTCTCATTGTTGTCTATGTTCTCTGAGATTGTGATTTGTGGGCTGGTTTTCTTTGCTTTTGTTTAAAAACCACTTATGAGTGAGAACATGTGGGAATTGTCTTTCTGGGTCTGGGTCACCTCACTCAATATGGTGTTTTCTAGCTCCATCCATTTGCCCACAAATTTCATGATGGCACTATTTTTTTCTGCTGTGTAGTACTCCATTGTGTAAATGTACCACATTTTCCTTATCCATTCTTCAGTTGAGGGGCTTTTAAGTAGTTTTCAGCTTCTGGCTCCAACAAACAAAATTGCTATGAACATAGCTGAGCACAGGTCCTTGTGGCATGATTGAGCATCCTTTGGATATATACCCAAAAGTAGTATTGCTGGGTCTTGAGGAAGGTTGTTTCCTAATTTTCTGAGAAATCACCACACTGACATCCAAAGGGACTGTACCAGCTTTCATTCCCACCAGCAATGCAGAAGTGTTCCTTTTACCCTCATCCTCTCCAGCATAAGTTGTCATCAGTGTTTTTGATCTTGGCCATTCTTACAGGTGTAAGATGGAATCTCAGAGTTGTTTTGACAACATTTCTCTGATGGCTGAGGATGTTGAGCATTTTCTTAAGTGTCTTTCAGTCATTTTAGATTTACCTACTGAGAATTCGCTGTTTAGGTCTGTACCCCATTTTTATTGGATTATTTGTTCTTTTGATGACCAATTTCTTGAGTTCTTTGTATATTTTGGAGATCAGCCCTCTGTCTGATATGGGGTTGGTGAAGATCTTTTCCCATTCTGTAGGCTGTCATTTTGTCTTGTTGACTATGTCCTTTGCTTTATAGAAGCTTCTCAGTTTCAGAAGATCCCATTTATTAATTGTTTCTCTCAGTGCCTGTGCTACTGGGGTTATATTTAGGAAGACATAGTTTAAGTAGAGTGCTGGGCCTGAAATTAAAGCATTTAAAATCTGTCCCTCGAAGCTAACCATGTAGCCTGGCATGTGATCACAGTTCATTTAGGCCTAGTGAGTGAACCGCCAGAAGCTTAGTAGGGCCCCAGGAGGTGCGTAGTAGTAACAGGAGGTGCTTTTCAGAATAGGTCAGGTTCTAGCAGCATTCTCTGGAGACAGAGAGGGAAGCGAGCTGTGCTTGTCTTTGAGCATAGTAGTAGTACAGGGAGGATGCTGCCGCTCTGGAGAGTGAGAGAAAGTGAATATGTAAGCGAAGAAGCACTCTGAAAGCAGGTGGGGCTGTGGGGGAGGTACAGAAGTCAAGGAACTGTGTAGAATGTGCAGCCACAGCTCAGGAACCCCATGCCTGTCCCGACCCAGGGTTCTGTTCACTGCAGGCTCTTAATACGCGTTAACTGGCTGAGTTAGTACGCTTCAGAAGTAGCGAGCAGATGCTAGGAAGCACATTCTCTCCCAATCCCCAGCCCTAGCTGCCAGCAAGCTGAGCAGGAATGGAGATGGTGGAGCTGCCTTTGAGTCACCTGTGCTCTGTAGGTAACCCCAATAAACTCACTGGTTCATTAAGCTGGGCTTGAGTGTGATCATTTGTTTGCTCTGTCGATGCCCTATCTGGAGTGAATAGAGACAGTCTCTTCCCAGAGAAAGTTGCACAACATTCCAAGGTGAAGTTCAGCATCTAATTAGCTAAGCCCATGCATGCCCTCCGGAGAGCATGCTGTACTTTATACTCCTCCTTTTTATTTGCAGATCCAGACACACAGCATGGTAAGTAACATTATGGTACCCAAACAGCCACCAGCCACCACTGGTCTGGCCCACCACTGATGAGACCAGAGATGAGAAGCAAAACTCTAAGGTAAATGGAATCTGAAGTCTGGACCCAGAGAATCTTCAGTTCCTATAAAGCTGAATAAATTTGAATTGAATTTCTCAGTCTCTGGAGGTTGACTCAGGTGGTAGGAGGTTTCAGGTTGAAGTAAGACCCTGTAAATGACTACGGAAGATTGAGAAGAGACAAGTTCTCATGGAGACGGCGTGAGCTCAGGGCCCAAAAGTGCTGGCTTCAGATCCGACCTTAACACTCACCGTCTAGACCTTCAGCAATATAACTGCTCCCAAACTCATTTTCCTTGTCTATGAAATGAAAACGATAATGATCGTTTTGTAGTGTCTGTGGAAATAGAAGGTGCGATTTGAACTGGTCGCTCATTGGCATTTGGGAGATGAAATGACCAGCAAAATGTCGGTCATAATATTCCTCTGAGAAGAGCAGACCTTCAGAGGCGGCAGACGGTTTCTACCGACTCACGGTAAGCAAGTTGAGGTAATCACTAAACATAAGCAGGGCATTCAAGCTGCAGGTCACGAGGGCATGTTTTTCAGCATGAGAAAATGCTCTCCAGCCACACACAAGCGCATGTCACCTTTGACCCAGAAAAGGATGCCCCCGCTCCTCCTCACCGCCTAGGCTGTGCACTGCCTGATGGTATAGCATAAACCTCATAGACTACATTTGCACAATGGGTTCCCAAGATTGAGGCCAGATGTGCTATGGTCTTAAATTTGCTGAAACCTCCTTAGGAAGAGAAGTAAGTTACTATACAATGTCTGTATCCAAAGGAATGATTTGTAACAGGGCTACTGAAAAATGCAGTTAGGGAATATTCTCTTCCAATCCAAATCTACAGTAAACCAGCCCTGTGAGCTGCTCTGGGATTTTGTTTGGGAATTTAAGAGTTGATAACATCTGTATCAGTGTTGGGGGGTATCCCCTCTCACACTGACCCCATTACACAGGGAGTTATATTTCCAAGTGAGAGATCCTTGGAGAACTGAACCTCTGACTCATGAGACTGCAGATTTTGGATAGTACCAGTGTTGAAAAAACCTCGATGATTGTGGTGGTTTGAATGGAAATAGCCCCAATAGTGGAGGAAGTTTCTGTCCCGATTACCCACTCCCAAATAACCACTCAGGGACTTAATTACAAATGCTCAGCCAATAGCTCAGGTTTATAATTAGTGAGCTCTTACAATTAAATTAACCCATTTCTATTTCTTTCTTTAATTTTTTGTTTTTGTTTTTTGAGATAGGGTTTCTCTGTATAGCTTTGGTGCCTGTCCTGGAATTCTCTTTGTGGACCAGGCTGACCTTGAACTCACAGAGATCCTGCTGCCTCTGCCTCCTGAGTGCTGGGATTAAAGGCATATGCCACCACCACCCAGTTGAAATTAATTCATTTCAATTCATCTAGTGGCATTTACCTCTCTGGCATGTCTTGTTTACTCTCCATCTGAGTGCTGACTCTCTGACTCCACCCTTCTTCCTCCCAGAATTCTCAGTTGACTGTCCCACCTACACTTCTTGCCCGACTACTAGCCAGTCAGTTCTTGACTAACCAATGAGAGTCATATATATTCACAGTGTACAGAAGGATTGTTTCACAGCACCGTAGACTCAGAGGGAGTGGCACTATTAGGTATGGCTTTGTTGGAGTGGGTGTGTCTTTATGGGAGGAAGTGTGTCACTAGGAAGTGGGCTTCGAGGGCTCAGACACTTCAGCCTGGCTAGTGTGCCGCCGTCACTTCTTGTTGCTGGCAGATCTAGATGTAGAACTCTCAGCTCCTTCTCCAGCACCATGTCTGCCTGCTTCCTGCCTTGATGATAAGGAACTAAATCTTTGAAACTGTGAGCCAGCCCCGATTAAATGTTTTCCTTTATACAAGTTGCCGTGGTCATGGTGTCTTTTTACAGCAATAGAACACTAACGAAGACAGAGGTCTTCTGACCGTCTGAATTACAGCCAGTAACCTCTGAACCCATCCTGGCTGCACAGGTGCTATTTGAAAAATAATGGTAACAGAGAAACCATTTTGTAAATGTGAGAATTACCTCTAAAGGGCAGTCATATTTTAAAAAAATCATAATGATTATAGATTTAAAAAGAGAACTGAGCCCACAGTGAGCCTGACATCCTTACAACTTTCTTACTCCTTTAGGTTGCCAGAAGTCAGACCACTGCAGGTTGAGGAAAGCCAAAGTGGACTTTTAAATGAATTTACAAACTTACGGTTTCCTTTGACATGATCAAAGCTAAACTTTTTGCAAGGAAGTTTTCTCAATAATCAAGGCAAGAAATTCCACCCTCAAAGATATTTTCCAGCTTACAGCAACAGCTCTGGTTGCACAATATCCTGTTTAAGTTCTTTTTTCTAAATTAAATTTCACATTTGCAAATGTTGATCAACAAACTAGTCCTGCTGTTGTTCTTGGATTTCCTGAGGCATCCTGGATGGCTCCGGGAGACCCTGCAGAGCTGTTTAACTTGAAAGGGCTGGATTTCCTCTGCCTTCTTCTCAGTGATGCTCTAAGATCCATTCTGCCATCTTCCTTTCCTATCTTGCCTTACACTTCCACACTGCTCTTCGAGGCTGGCCATTCTTGGCCTCCTTCTAACACTGGCTTTTCTCCCGGGTTTCCCTCCTCTGTAGTCAAATGCATCCTGGCCATCTCTGCCTGGATGTCCCTTTCTCAGACTCGCCGTGCACATAGGACAGTCTTCTCTGTTGCACACCCCCTCTTGAAATGGTTTTCCCAACCGGTGCTGAGTTCCATCTGTGCACAGGGAATCCCGAGCACCGTTTTCTGGGAGCACAGGAGAGACTCCGAGGAAAGTAGGGAGGTGGAGGGCAATTTTTAGAGACTTGAGCATAGTATGTAGATCATTAGTTGGGGCAGGACGGGCCATGCAGAGACGACAAAGGAAAGCAATTTACAAAAGGAACCCCAACAAAAAAACTTGTCAACTGGCCAGTTTCCCTGCTATAAAACCAGGGTTCAGTCAACCTCTGTCCTGCATCTCAGGATCAGAGCTCTGTATGCTCTAGGATGGGGCAAGGGGCGTGAAGCCCGCTGGGCCTTCCCTTAGGCCCCTTGAGCCAGAAGCATTGATCCCTTTCCACGGCTCTGCCATTGAGAATCTGGGTCACTGTGTTGAAGGTTGTCCCAAGGGGCTGCCTATGGTCACACGTGGTTTTATTCACCCACAGGGCTATTTCTTGGTCAGTGGGAAGAGAGTACAGGGTGGTTAACACGATGAGGAAGAACCCTACGTTCACATCTACCTTAGGTTTTAGTGTGTGCCGCGGGTTAAAGCTGGACGCGATCTGAACTCGGCAGACCATGCTGAGAACCAGGCAGATCCACTGCTCTGAAAACCATCCTAAAGGAAATCCTGAAGAGATTAGAGCCCCACAACCTCAGATGAGCTCTGAAGTTGTCATCTGCATGGCCAAGATTCAGGTGGAGATGGAAAAATGGCAGGAAGCCTGGGAGGGGGGAGGGGGAAGGGGAGGGGGGGGGTGTCTGTGGGTAGCCTGGGGCAGTAGAGGAAGTCTGTGGGTAGCCTGGGGCAGTAGGGGAAGCCTGTGGGTAGCCTGAAGCAGCAGGAGGAGGGGAGGGAAGCCTGTGGGTAGCCTGGGCCAGCGGGGGGGGGGGGGGGGGGATGTCTGTGGGTAGCCTGGGGCAGCAGTGGGGGGGGGAGCCTGTGGGTAGCCTGAAGCAGCAGGGAGGGGGAAGCCTGTGGGTAACCTGGGGTGGGGGAAGCCTGGGTAGCCTGGGGCAGCGCGGGGGGGGGGGGTGTCTGTGGGTAGCCTGGGGCAGCAGTGGGGGGGAAAAGAAGCCTGTGGGTAGCCTGGGGCAGTGGGGGGGGGCCTGTGTTCCTGTGAAAGGGGGCTGATTGAAGAGAAATGTCAACTTCAGCTTTAGCGCACCCAAGGTGACCTTGGTGAGCAGCGAAGGAATCACTCCTGAAGTTGCTTAAATAAAAATGTATTGCCACGCATAAAAAATTACAAACCCAAACAAAAACCCTTTGTACTGTTTGTAGAAAGTCCGCATTTATTTTCGGCTCAAAGTTTCTCTAGTGTTTTCTGTGGAGGGAATAAAAATTAAAATTAACTGTTTAAAAAAAGAGTTTGGTCATTGTCTCAAGCTAACTGTGAAAGAAACTAGGGCAAACGTTCTCACCTGTTCAGGAAGAGGGACTGAGCAACCAGCAACTAGCATGCTTATAAAGTTGTAAAGAGTTAGTGACCTGGAGGCCAGCGGGGATTCAGGGGTTAAAGTGTGTTGAGGAGAGATGCTGGATGGACAGGTCAGGAGAGACAAGAAAGGAAAAGAGAAAGTCAGCTGCCCACTTAGAAGGGCTGGGCAGGACAGGTGACATTGCAGAGCAGAGGATAGTCAAGATGGGAGCCAGAAGGGCAGGGAGTGTGGTCTGTAGCAAACATAAGGTTCAGGAAAGGAACTTGCCTTCAGAACCAGCTTGGGATTGGGTCTCACTCCTTTCAGAATCAGTCAAGTGCAGACTGGGATCTGGGAACAGCCTGAAGACAGCCTGAAAACCTCCCTGTGGTGCTGTGATCCATCCCCTCAGGCCTGGGTTGCACATTTCCTCAGGGCAGCACCATCCGGCTCCTACGCTGATTCGCCTCTGCTTTCTTTCTGGGTCAAGCCTTTCCCCTAATTTGCTGGATACCATTGATTGACCCTTAGGCTTCTGATGGGACTCCACCTTCAGCTGCGCCCCCACTGATTTCCACCATGACCGTGCCTGGTTTGAGGTCAGATCTGTCCAGTCAAAGATAAATTAATAAGAAGGAAGACGAGGGTATAGCTTGATTGTAGAGGCCTTGCCTACCAAGTGCCTAGGCCCTGGGGTCAGTCCCCAGACAAGCACTTACAAAATACTTCACTACAGGCGGGACAGAGTTATTCATTTCTGTGGGGAATCACTTCCTCCTCAGACCAAATCTGTGAGGTAGGTGTACAGCAGAAATGAAGGGGGCAACAGGGCCATATCCGCAGAGCTAAAGTGTGTAAGCAGGGCTCTGAGTTCAAATGTCTGGCTTTTAATTACTGAGCTATACTAAATGAAGGATGGGGTGGGAGGGTGCGGTGGGGATAGAGACAGCATAGTATTGTGATCGAAAATAAATAAATGTGCGGAGCAGATGTAATCACAGAGAAGGGAGACTCGCAAAGCGGGAGGTGCCACCAAAGGAGAGAAGGCCTCCAATTACGCACACAAGAACATTTCTGTTTCTAAGTGGACAAACTCAAGGAGAGGAGACGCCTGTGTGCTGGCTGGTGGGTGGGAACGAGATTTGAGGTCCCTTGAATTACAACGTCTAGGCTTTAACTCAGAAAGGCTTGGATAGATAGCTCTTACACGGGGCCACAGGGAGGGTATCTGAAGTCAGCAAAGGTCACAAAACAAGAACCCTTTCCGCTTCTCCCAGCTGCCAGAAACCCTCGGCAGGCGGGGCCACACCCTCTGATGAATATTCATGACCTTCCCCCAAATCACTTGACTGGGCTGGCTCCTGCAATTGGCCACCTGACCGATGCTAATACTATGAAGTAGCCCAACACAAAATCGTGAACATTTTGAGATTTTTAAAACTGATTTTTTTTTCCTTGTGGGTTCTGATTTGTTTAATTTTGACTTAGTGATCTGCTGCCTGAATTGTGTAGAAGACAAGGTGGTGTGTCGGGGTCAAAAGGTCGGACATCCTGCTAGGGGTTCAAAGACTTTTATAACCTTTCTGAGAGAGAGTTAGGAGAAAGAAGGGAGCTGGCCTTTGAAGACTAAAAGAAGAGCAGGCACGCATAATGTGGACTTAGAGTTGCTAAGTCAAGCCCTCCACCCCACACCTCATTTGTGACAGCGCACCCTGACCCTTGAATGGAGCAAGTCTTTCAATCCACTTCTAAGCCAACATGGTGCAAATACTGCACTTTCACAAGACAAGCTCTGTCTCTAGGAGATAGGAACACAACAGACGGGCTGATCACCGGGGCTTCCGTGCCATTTTCATAACTCACACATGTTACTAGGCGGGTGTTTCAGTTAGTTCAGGCTCCAATCTGCTTAATACATGGTATTAAGACAGGTATGAGACAGGTATGAGACATTGGTATCATTCTGTGTTATGGGCTATCAGTTTTTAAAACCGTTAAAGATACACTGGTTTATAAGCAAGCGGGTTGGCCGTGTGTTAACACTTGTTTTTGGTTTTCTGGATTTTGACTGATGGAGACTTTTTTCCAACCCTGATAATGTATGTTAGTTAGTAAATGCAAGTTACTGCTTTGTGTACAAGGTAGGCTTTGGGAGAACCAGAGCCACTACTTTCTATTGTTATTGCTGCCTCAAGAGTTCACTTTAGAACTGACTCAACGGAAATTACTGGAAACGTTCTTGAGTACATCTATTCCATTAGTTCCTCGGCTTCCTACCTACAAACTAGAAATGGATGAAATTACATTATGAGAGGAAACCCAGAGACTAGGGCGGGCTACAGCATGGAAGCATTTAGCTTCCCCGCCACAACCATCCAAAGCGCTGAGCAAATTGGCACCCCTGTGAGCAGCCTATGGCAAGTGGGGTCAAAGTCAGAGAAAGGGCACAGACAAATGTCCCAGTAATGTGTGTTCTAGACTTTACAGCCAAGCTTACCATCAATCCCAAGCAGAATTCCAGATATGACACAAGAAACCAGAGAGGAAGTTTATAAAATGGCCGCTGGGACCCGGTAAGAACTTACAGAGGTGGGGTGAGGAAGGGATGAGGCCAAAGCGGCACCTCAGCCATTAAGGGCGCTTGCTGCCCTTGCAGGAGGACTCGGATCCAGCTCCCAGCGCACACATGACAGCTTCCAGCCGTCGGTAACTCCAGTCCCAGGGTATTGACCCCCGTTTCTGGCTGCCAAGAGCACCAGACACACACATGGTACACATATATCCATGCAGGAAAACTCTCTTACATACAAAATGAACAAATCTTTTAAAAAATTTTTCTAAGGACTGGTCAGACTTTATTCCTTTAAAATAATACCAATGAAGATCTGAACTTTATCACAATCCAAAAATCAAATCAAATAAAAAGTCTCTCTGCCTTCCCCCATGCTCCTCCCTGCCCCCTGTGACCAATCTGGTATTCAAAATCTCCTAGCTGAGCTTATAAAAGTCGAAGAGACTAGACATGAACATATAAGAAACTGGATTAAATACAAAGGTATTTCCAATTACTCATGAGTGATTTGCTTATACTACATGTATATCTTTGTACATGCGTATACGCAGTACATGCATGCCTTGGGAACTGCACGCCTTTCCTCCTATGCTCTGCCTCTTACTGGCTGTGTGAGTACAATGGATATTCCTGGGTTTCAGCTTCACAATTGCAAAATAGAAATAGAGTAAGTTCTTCATGCATACTAAAGAAAAAAAACATGTGACGTAGGTACCAACAAAAGGCAATCATTATTAACACTGTATTTTAAAAGGTAAAATTCAAATGTAAAGGGTTAGAGAGATAACTCAGTAGTTAAGAGCACTGGCTGCTCTTCCAAAGGGCCTGGGTTCAGTTCCTGGCACCCACATAGTTGCTCACAGCCCTCTGTAACTCCAGTTCTAGTGGACCCAGGGCTGCCTCTGGCCTCCACAAGTACCAGGCACATGGCATACAAATACACATGCATGCAAAACACTCAAACACAAAACATATTTTTTAATTCAAATATAAATCATGAAAGGAAAGAACTAACATTCTAATTTACTGAAAGATTAACATATAATAACCAAATATTATGTTTCAGGGGCAAACTGAAGCTTCTTAAGATAATTGACTTTATCTTAAGCTAAAACAAACCATCTCAATTAACTCTGGTTGGTCAGATCCTATTTAAAATTCCCCAGTCCTTTCCAGTTAGTATACTTGAGAAAGAGCTAGGGGAAAGCTAACTAACATCTAGGACGGTTCAAGACCCCAAACAATAATATCTGAGAAATGCATGGAGGAAATGATGCTTTTATCTAGGAGAAGTTCCATGACGGCTGTTGGTGTGCAGAATGACATAAACTTGATTCTCAGAGCACCAAACTGCAGGCTTAGAACAAATGATTACTACGAGATAGATAGGAGTGACTATGGGATACATTTGTGATTCAACACATAGGAGTTGAACAATGCAATGAACATTCTTGGAGAACAGCAAATGCACAAGTACTCATAGTAATTCCATGGGGGTGGGGTAGGGAGTGGAACCCAGTATGAAGAAAAGAGCAGAAGACTCCATTGCACTGAGAAGCCAGTATCCCGGTCTTAGAGTTCACGATGCTTCCTCGCTGTCCAGGCATGACTAATCAATGACCACTCTTTTTCTTGCAGAGCTAAGCTAGCCTGGTAATCCCTTCAATACAGTGCTTCCAGTCATGATGATTAATCCGCTGAAGTTGACTACCCGCCCAACGCAGATGACACCTTGATGTCCTAAGATGCCACAGTTTAGAATTTCCCCAATTTCACAACTTTACATCTGTAAATTAATTAGAATAAAAGTCACAGTTAAGCACAAAGGTACTTGCAATTACTCATGTGTGCATTTGTTTATGTCTACATGTCTACCTTTGTACACACCTGTACATGTGGACCAATAAAAGCATCTCTTGGTCCTAACACAAATGAAGATCCCATGAGGGAAATAACATGCATGGACCACATGAACCTTTAAACCATGGATCTCAGCTGTTGATACTTTCTGACATTGTTTTACGGGTACCCATTCATTTTTTACCTCGAGAAAATTCAGGCTTTTTCTACCTTTTCCCGAACTGCATAAAATTCCAAATTTCTTGCTTGTGGTATCCTATACCTCCGCCCTAGGCCTCAGAGAATGAGGCAAGAGAATTATGAGTTCAAGGCCAGCCTGGGTTACATGGTGAGTCTGACACTAACCCGGGCTATATAGTGAAGCCCTGCCCCAAATTAAAAATAAAAAAGAAGATAAGTCAGAACAGACAAAAACCTAAGAAAGAATGCATGCAGAGAGACCGCAGACAGGTAAACCTTCTGTACTGATAGCCACCACTGCCCTTTCCACATTGCCTCCAAAAGTGCGACCCAGTGTCGAGGGCTCATACAGGTAGGACAGTTTTTAATATAACGCTCTAGACACAGAGGAACGCTGTCACATCACGTGGGTGTGGGAAAGTTTATGGGAAGAAATGAGTGGAAGCCTGCAACCCAGCGCTTCCCTAGATTCCCAGGATCGAAAGCTTGGGAGCCAGGGATGGAAATCCCAGTTGTTGCTGACCCCCTCAGTGGTTGCTGCTTTTAGCAGCTGGATCCGGACAGAGCAGACTCTGCTGGACACGCCAGAACCCTACCGGGAAAGCTGTCAGTCTGTGCCTAGGAATGCTGGGTAAAGGAGGAGGAACCACACTGCGCGTCTCCCGGCTAAAACTCCCAGACCTTAAATTATGACACCGTTTACAGTATCGTCTTTTGACAGGATCGAGAGCCATTATGTCAAGATTTGGAAAAGAAAGCCAGGAACAGATCTCTCTGAGGTCACCTTCCCACCGAATGATTTTG